>NC_134891.1:15016077-15030643 GCF_041734735.1 Babylonia areolata | reverse complement strand
GTTATACTTATAAGTTACAACCACACCTGTTCAGTGTTATGCAGTTGAGATGAATGCAATATTTCTTGACTTCGTTTCTCTTTCAGACACGAGTTCTGAAGAGTGACTTTGCCCGCTACAACCTTGGGGAAGACGATGATGGGGAAGACCTGGAGCAGGACGACAATGGCTGGAAAATAATCCAAACTGATGTCTTCAGGTTCCCGCCTTTCAAAAACCTCTTCTGTGCCATCTTGGGTGAGTTAGATTGGAGAGCTTGTTTACTGCCTAAACTATTTGCAGTTTGGTACTGAGTTGTTAGACTCTTGAATTTCCAACACATGTAGGAGAGGTGATAATTCATTGTCAGTAAAACTCCAGCAGAGAAAATTTCATGCTTTGACAATACAGATCATTGTGTCCGGACATGTGCACATGAAATGAAATGTGTGGACAATTTAACCACTGAAACTGGTTTAGTATAAAAATTACTGTCTGTCTTAGTCACAGTAGTGTGCCTTGAGCTCATTAGAAAAAAAAGAAAAAGAAAAAAAGAAGACATTTATTTGCTAAATGTTAGACTATGTGACTGTGATAGCAAGTACACAGTGATGAGAATATCATTGAATAATTTTGATTGCAAAGATATACTGCTAACTATATGCCAGGCAATTAAAATGTACTGTTTGGTATCATGTACTGTACCATATCAAACTGATGCCAACCAGGCCTATCTGTTTGCTCTTCTCGGCCAAAACTTTTTTGGCAACTCAGTAAGAAGACGTCTTGCCTTTAGACCACTGTGTTTTAGCCAATGAAACGCCATTCCTGGCAGGAGCTAATTAAATCATTCACAATGGCCACCATTTTCAGATAAGAGACATTATCGATTTGCCAACCTTTTATGTATACAACCGTTGCCAACCTTTCCTGACATTTCTTTGTTCCTATCGTGTTCTTACGGACTCACCACAATACTTGGAAATAACTTGACCCCATTGTGGAGCATTGCTAACCATTCCGGCGATTGTCAAACCCGTGAGGTTTGGATAATGCTCTTTTGGGAGACTGTCTCAGGTCCTAGGACCCACGGGGTCTCTGGTTGCGATTGGGCCAGTGTGTCTTTTAGACGCATTGAGGGAGGATAGCTCAAACTCCTAACACAGTCAGTAAGAGGACTGTGGGGGATCTGAGTTTGGGCCTGGCACCAAGTTAACCCAAGTGGAGGGTGGTTTTGTTCAGGGATGTGCCCCTACTGTTTCTGTTTAGACAGCCTTAAAAAAGAAGATATATATATATATATATATATATATATATATATATATCTTACTGATAATCTAATACGCCAAACATGCCGTCACAAGGGGGTGTGGTTCAGCCCTCTATTCTGTGTTCAAGGAGAGGCTCAGTGTTGGCACTGCTCTCTCTCTCTCTCCTTCCCTCCCACTCATGCCGAGTCCACTCTCCTACCTCCCTCAGTGGGGGGAAAGAGCTATGGCCTCGGGGAGGGGGGCTGGGGGGAAGGGGGGGGGGCATTTCTGTGCTACCCCAGGTCAGGTCACCCCAGTATCTCTACAGGAGGGGATTCTGGGTGCATGACCCTCACCTGCTTGTCAGGTGATGCCATTATCCAACTGGTCTCCCCTGCAGGGGGGATGCACACACGTGTCAGGTGGTCCCGGGCTGTCAGCTGCTGGTTTGCTGGCGGTCTGACACCCAGGTAGAGACAGATTACTGGACTTCCCGCTGACCTAGTCAAGTTTTTTCTTTCTTTTTCTTCCTTCCTGGAGGTCCATATGCCAGTGGGTCTTGGGGATGGGTTCACAGGATGGTTGGCACTCACGGGTAGATCCCCCTGTTTTACCCATATGGGGGTGTGCCCCAGCACACACTCTAGGCTGCCAGGAGGGCCAGGGATGACCCTAGGTCCTATCCTCTCCGGACTCAGCCCAGCATCCCTTACCTATACATTTGGTGTTCTACTGGGGATGAACACCGCATCAGCTGGAGGGGCCAAGCTGGTGTCGGTCAAGGTGACTTTTATGATCACCAGTGCATCCCGCTCCAGACATAGTACCTCTGGGTCAGCCTACCCAGGCAGGAGAAACTTGCAGTTTCCCCTCCCTTAGTCGCAGGTTCTGTCGGGAGATAGGTGTTAACGTGAGGACCTTGGTACCCTCACTCTCCAGCGTGGCACCTCTGGCTGGCACCCATGGGTTGATATCCCTAGGGGGGTTCACCCTGGGGCCACACTGGGCTCAGCGGAGGGCTAGGCCCTCTCTCCACCCTGATTTTAGCCCAGCACTGTGGAGGGACTGAGTATTCCTCAAGCATGACTACATCCACTTTCAGCAGCACCTCCCTTATGGGTACTTGCACCTCCCGGACCTGTATCAACTCACGGAAGCCAAGAATTTCTGCTGCCCCTTGAGAGATGACAGGGTGCTTTCACTCCTGGGACGCTTTGGGCTTAGTAGGGGACCAGCCCCACGGATCTCAGCTCAGCACAGCTTTGCCCCCAGTATTTTTCTCCACCAGGACTCGGTGACAGTCGGTCGCAGCCCAGCATGGAGGGACCAGGCACTTTTTGGGTTAAGGCTACCTCTGCACCTGTCAGCACCTCCCTTTTGGGCACCTGTATTACCATTGGAGGGAATATTGCACGCGGGACCCTTGCCTGTATGTCAGGCAACAGCGCACATGTCGGGTGGCTCCGGCCTGTCTACTTATTTGTCTGCCTGCGGACCCAACACCTAAGTTGGACCGGACCTCACTCCAACTGGGCCACTTTCTCCCTTGCAGGGACCCTTGGGGAGGGTCTCATGTGGTCACTGACCCCCATGGGTGATTTCTCTTTTTCCAACCATATGCAAATGCATATAGGGGTGCACGCTTGGCTGCTACGAGGTCTGGGGAGAACCCCACATCCTCTCCATCCTGGACTCTGCTGCGCACCTCTTACCGGGCGGAACACACCAAGGGGTTGGCTGTGAATGCCCAATCTTAGGTCAGGGCAGCTTCCACGATCACCTGCACCTTTCCCTTGGGGTCCACTTACACGGTGTCCAGGGACTGACCACTTTAGGGTCACCCCACCAAGGTTGGTGAGATTACTGGCTGTTCATGCCCTCCAAGCATGCATGGGTCCCTTCCGAAACATCTCAGAAGGCGTAAAGTGATAAGACTGGCACAACCATCGTAGGCATTGCTGAACCTATGGTCCAGAGTTTCTAGTCGGACACCATACCAGCCTTTTGATCGGCCAACTCTTCTTCCCACTGGGCGGCACACCCAAATATGCAGACCCTCTTGGGTGTGTCCAGGTGTGAGGGAAGCCCTGCCCAAAATAGACTGGGAGGTTAATTTTGAACTGCTGTTCTCTGAGTGAAGAGAGGGAGAATAGAGACGGTTATTCCTCCCCTCTCCTGGGTGACAGGTTGAGTCCATGTTCACCTTGTGATCAGGCTGAACCCAGTTTGGACCAGGTAGCACTGGAACTGACCCTCCCTGCATGGGTCAGTCCTCCATCAGCCCTCCAAATCTGCCCTTCACACCACACTGTCACCATTAACCCTTATTTGGCAGCACAGTGCCACCTCCAGGATCACTACTTGCCATAAGGTCCCACAGACGACGCAGGAGTGGTTGATTAAGCCCGCCTGCATGGCCAGGGGTAATTTTTCTCTCCCCCTGTCCAGTATGGAGTCCTTGTCTGTCCCTGGGGCCTGTCTCCCCTGAGGAAGTACATTAACAGACAGAGAATAAAAAACAAATGAAAAGGACTCTTCCAGGGATGCGCTTGGGTCCTTATACACCCCTGTTCACCCAGTCTCTTTGGTGTGACGCCCAGTGGGCAGGACGGGGCTTGTTCCACAATGCCTTCCTTTCCCTACCTCGGCCACCCTTTCTTACAAGACGTTTGGCTGAGGAGGACAAATAGGCCTGCTACACGTTTCCTCAGTGTACGCCTTCATTGACACTTTTCTCAACAGGGCCAGTCATGTGTGGGAAGTGCGTGGGCTCCTGTAAGGTTTGGAGTTGTCTTCTCCTGAACCTCATTAACTCTAAAGCCATCCAACGCTGACTACATTTGGCGACAGAGTGGCTGCGGGTCTGACAGCTAAGGTAGATGCTACTACCAGCCCCCACCTCAACTCCGTGCTTGCCAGAAGAGGCACCGTCATCCATCTCTCTAACATCCCGAGGGACTTCCCACCCAGCAGCACTCCCTGTTGAGTCTTTGTCCCCTGGACTCGGACACAATTTAGATCCTCCAGCCCCAGCAAGTAGGTATTCTCTCCCACACACAACAGTGGCGCGAGGTGGGACTCGACTGGATTATGTTGGGGCTAGAATTGGGGTGCATGCTGTTTTGGGCGGAAGATTCCCCCTCCTCTAAGACCCACTCTCCTTCTGATGTACCCAGGGTAGAGGAGCAAACTGGGGTCCTGGGTTTTAAGGCCACCTGATTGTGATTCCAAAGGTCCGGAGAGGGTGGCAACCAATCCTGGATTTGTCCCCCTCAGCAGTTCCTGTTCCAGGGCCAAAGTGTTATGGACACACAGGAACACATTCAAGAGACCATTCAGCAGGGTGATGTGCTACCGCTTTCATCCTGCAGGATGTGTGTTTCCAAATCCTCATTCGTCCGGCATCCTGTCGGTAACTGATGTTCATTTAGAGGGACAGGGTAATCCAGTTCTCTGCCCTCCACTTTGGTTATTCTGTTGCCCCCTGTCCTTTGCTGAAGGTGGGGCTGACATGGGTATCCAGGATCAGATAAGAGTTCAATACATCTACGTATGTACCTACACAACTGACTCTACTTGGCACAGTCACAGTCCATGTGTACAATTCACACGTCCAGAATTCTGGATTTGTGCACACAACAGGAAAATTGGCTTGCTCCCTAAGTCAGTCCCCCGACTTATTAGGGATGACATTTGCAATGCGGTCCATGACGGTTGGTCAGGGGGTTAAAATGTTCATTTCAAGGTGCACAGAGACTACGCTGGTCTCAGAGGGTTTAGCCCAGTGTTGATTGGTTCCTTGGAATGACTTCAGCAATGGCTTATCTCCCCCCCTAGAAGGGCATTGAGGGCATTGAGCTCTCAGCAAGACAAATAGTGGGTAGTACCAACCTGAGCAGGTGCTCTCAGGTTCAAAAGCATTGTGCACTTGAACTGGACCCTACACAAGGACACCCTTGTGTGGTGTTTAGGGTCTCTGCAGAGGGTGGTTCTCTTTACCACACGGTCAACAGAAAACCCCTGATTTCTGTCACACTGGTTTCAGACGCGGAAGCTTGGGCAGCAAATGCTTTTTCTCTGGACTGGAGCAAGCTGACTGCTTATGCTTTTTCTTACTTCCTGATCCCACCCTAGATGGTTGGAAAGCTGGGTTGGAATGCCTACAGATCAGAACCTAAGGCATTTCAGTTCCTTTGCTGCTGAATTCTGAGAGCTCAGTGGGCACGCGCTATTGCAAACCTGTTTACCGGTACGATTTTGGCGTAATTTTGTACAACATTTTGACTTTGAGTACACCTGTAAGTGAAAATAGATTTAAGTATGACTTTGAGGAAAGAAAGAAATTGTTTTGGCCACCCAGAGTTCTGGTCCACAACAAGGAAGCAGAGTTTTGACGCTGCTTGCTTCCGCCAGCGCCTGCCTGTAGGTGTTAACATGATAGCCAACAAGGCATGTCTGTAGTCAGTCCAAGAGGGCAACCTACATGGATGGCAGTGCCCATCTTCCCCCACCCCCACTCTTCTTCCGCCTCCACCTCACACCTCCACCTCACACCGTGCTGTCCCCTCACTACCCTCCTTCCCCTCCGGTGCTTCAACTGTGATCTGTCTGTCTGTCTCTGTCACTCAGTCTCCCTCTTTTTCTCTCACGCTCTTTCACCTCTGTCTCTCTCGCTCTTCTTGCATCTCTGTGTTAAGGTCCTGTGGGTAGATCAAAAAGGAAACAGCCTTTCTGTTGAATCAAAACAAAACCAACACAAAACATGACATCCACAGTCCTCCCCTCTACTCATTCCTTCACCTCCTCTCACTCATGCTTCCCTCTCACCCACTTTCTCTTGCTCCCCTCCTCCAGACACCACCTCCCTCATCGAAAACTTGCTTCTCCTCCTCCCCCCCACCCCTCCCCTCCATTTACATGGTCTGAGTGGCAGATAGGGTGGAGGCAGAGTGGAGGTCAAAGTCCACTTTTTTTTTTTTAGGGGACCAACACAAATGAAATCAAAGCCCCATTGCTAAGCAACCTCCATGTAGATGGAACAGCTGTCTGCACCACTTTCACTCTCTGGAACTGTTCCTTCACCATCCTCTTTTATTTCACACACACACACACACACACACACACACACAATGTGAACGCCTGAAACATATTCACACATACAGTGACACATGCGCGCACGCACACACACACACACACACACACACACACACATACACACACACACATTCTCTGTCTCTCTGTGAACAAAACCCATCCTGGTGTGGTCATCCTGGTAAGTGAATTTTCAGCAGAGTTGCCCTATTGGCAAGTGAGAAACTGTAACTGTTGAGCCCACCTAAACGAATTGTACTTGGATCTGTCACTGTCTCACAGTGCAAATGCATGCTTTTCTTTTTTTTTAACTGTGCATGTTGCTGTTTTCAGGAGAGTTTAAAATAAGATCACAGTTTTGAGTTGGCCATGGATGGTCAGCTGGGCTAAGCTGAAACAGATAGTACGAATTATTATTATTATATTTATATAGCGCTGAATCTTGTGCAGAGACAAATCAAAGCGCTTTAGCACCAGTTATTCAAACGCATGCATAACTCTAAAACTTTATAAAAAAAATTTTTTTTAAACCAAAAAAACTGAAGACAAGGAAGAGGCAGGGAAGGGAGGATATTTTGGGAAGAGGTGGGTTTTAAGGCCAGGCTTGAAAGAGCCGAGTGTGGAGACCTGACAAAGTCAAAGAGGAAGTTCATTTCAATTACGAAGTCCAGAGACAGAGAAAGAACGGCGGCCAACAGTCAAGTGTTTGAATCTGGGTATGCGTAAACAGAGTGAATCCAAAGCAGATTGTAGAGAGCGAGATGGAGTGTAGAGGTGAAGGCAGCCACAGAGATAGGAAGGGGCATATTTGTGAATACATTTATAACATAGAGTGCTGATCTTGTACTTTATTCTGTGTGAGACAGGGAGCCAGTGGAGATGTTGCAAAAGAGGAGTGATGTACTCAGATCTTTTCTTAGGGCGAGTCGGGCAGCCGAGTTTTGTATGCGCTGAAGGGACTGAATGGATGAAGCAGGCAAACCAGTGATAATAACAATGTGAAATCTGTAATGCATAAAGAACACAGTTGTATTGTGGAAGTTACAGGATTGCAGTTTCAGATATGTTTGCTTGGTACACTATTTTGAGGAAGAGTACACCTTTTTTTTTTATATATGAACACACCAAACACAAATACAAGGTAAACATGTCTGCTATTGCCACTCCGGCCACCTTTCAGCATTCTGTGCCTCTTTGCCAGGATTTGGAGGTAGCCTTCTGCCGTTCAGAGATTCCCTTCATCAATTTCCACCTCAGGGAAGTCTTTATGCTCACGGCAGATGGTTCCTAGGGGTTTCTTTTGTCGTGGCTAACTCAGCTGTCAATGTTATAAGGGCTTCCCATATGAACCAGTAGGCGCTGCCCTCCTTTTGCTTTGAATTCTGCATCAGTTTGACATGGTACAGTGTGTGACACCAAAATGAGGAGTTTGTAATATACTCACAGTTTGGTTGAATATACTCACCATACTCCCAGTTTGGTTGAATATACTCACCATGTCAAACCAGACAGACGGTCCATACAGTTCTTTCTGTGCTTCACTTGGGGTGTTTCTTTGCTAGCCATTGGAATGATTAATTAGTTTCGGCCGGGAATGGCGTTTCATTGGCTAGCAGATGGCAGTCTAATGGCAAGACGCCTTATCACTGAGTTGCCGTGAAATTATTGGCCAAGGGGAGCAAACAGAAAGGCCTGGTTTGCATCAGTTTGACATGGTAAGTATATTTTACCAAACAGGAATATGATACAAACTTCTCATATTAGATAAATGGAATTCAGCTTTGTCTCTTATTGTATATATTGTTATGGTTGAAAATATTAGTCATAGCAGATAAAACAGATGTTCAAGTTTTGGTGTAATAATAGACAAAATCATTATAAAAGGGAAGAGAGATGTCCAGTAGCAATGGAGCCCAGGTTCTTGGCATATTAAGAACAACAAAAAAAACAGATTCATCCCCAAGCTTTTTAAAAATATTTTATTGCATTTTATTTTCAGAGTGTGCATTCCTACAATTACTGCAGCCTTTGAGTTACAAAAATATTTTCAAGCCTATTTATCCGTCTACACTTGTTCTGTAAGTCAGAAATGTTTGAAGGTTCCTTGTTGTTTATTTTTCTGTCAGCCGCTTAATATTTAGGTTGTTAAAATGGTGTTTATGGTGGTTTGAGAGAGCAGTTCAAGAGAATCATGATAATGATTTTTCAAAACACAAAAATATATTTTGCCATTAAAAAAACGATTGATATTTCAGCTACAATGAAAAAGCTCACAGGCTGGCCATTATTGCAGGCGTGGGATCACAGTTTCTGGCACTGGCCACAGGCATCTTGATGATGGCTCTGCTTGGGATGTTTAACGTACATCGTCATGGTGCTATCAACTCTGCTGCTATTGTTCTCTACGCCTTCACCTCTTGTAAGTGTGTCAGTGTTTATATATATTTTAATTTGTTTGGTCATATTTCAGTGATTTTTTGTGTATATATTTTTCTCACATAATAAACAGAGGTTACTCATTGAATTTCAGATTTGTTTCCCCCTCCAAACATCAGTGGAAAATATTTAAACTTCAGTACACTGCATTTTTTCCAGCACTGTTTCCACTGCAGCCAGATTTTCTGTGACTGGCTTTGAGCATGCAGCTACCTGCATACAACACCTGTAACTCCCATTTGAACAAAAGCATTGATGTGAAATTTTGTATGTGGTTATGATAAACATTGAAGATCATGCAGAAATAGTTTACATGCTTTATAGTTTAATATGTGAGTGGTAAAAATGAAATAAGTGAAATTCTGATAATATACAAACAACAAACTGTACCAGTGTTTACTTGTAAGTTTGAGCTGGGAGGTGCATGTTGTTTTTTCTACCTTATTCTTGAAGTGTGGTATGGGTACTCAAGACATGACACTTCAGAACCTTTGCTTTTCAATCAATGGATCAAAAAATGACAGTTTTGTAAGGCCAATCAAAAGAAGACACAAAAATTGAGAAAAGCTTTAATTTGAGCCTGGTCTATATCACGTCAAATGCAAACACAATATGTGTTTGGCAGTTTTTGTTTCTCCTGCCTAGCATATTTTATTATCTGTTTTGTTTCTATGGCAAGTAGATCAACCACATTGGCAGTAAAAAGAGAAAAAAATAATCAGTATCCGATAAATTTTCATGGACTATTGCAGCACGCGGGATTTGGAAAACCCAACCAGCCAGTCATGAAAATATTCACTCGGCAGACGATTTTCGTCACCATTATCTAACTGTCCAAGGACTCCACATTCACATTACCATAGTCATCCATTTGTCGAATATATTCTGGCAAAAAAAAGTTGCAAATTCATCGCCAGAAGAATTCTGAAATCTCCTTGAACTGCGAATGTGCCTTTTTGACTTGTGTCCAAAATTCACACCATAAAAACTTGATAAAACTTGAGAAGAAAACTCCAGCAGAATCAACCAGATGAAAAGCAAATGGCTGAAGCCTCGTTCTGAAACCAGATGCGTGACTAATTGGGTATCAAGGCTGTCAGAAAGTGTATAATACAGTCACAAAATTCAAACACCTTAAGCTGGTAGCCAGCTGTCACTGCTGGCTGCTGGAGATAGGTACTGTTTGGCGACTCCTATCATAGGTACTGTTTGGCGACTCCTATCACTGTTGGCTTGTGAAAGGTTAATGAGTGTCTTTGTCTCTTTCTGGCACTTTGCAAAATCTTTTGGAATTAAAGGTGGATGTCAATTAACATTATCTTTGAAAAAGAACAAGTACTTGCACGCGCATGCACACGCACACTCACACACACACATTCATTATAAGTATTTTATGATCACATGTGTATCAGTATGATTGTTGAACTGGTGTGGATGTGACATGATAGATTCCATGGTGTGTATGTATGTGTATGTGTGTGTCAGGTATCAGCGGCTATGTGGCAGCCAACATGTACCGAAAGATGGGAGGAGATACTTGGGTATGGAACATCAACCTCACCTCCTTCCTATTTGCTGGTAATGCACTCATCTGCTCTGTTATGTCCGTAGATTTCTCATGGATATTAACACTAACCTTAACTGCATTTGTTGAAAATTACATGTGACATAGTTTTAGTTCAGTTTGATTGAATATATTTTACATTTATCAGTGTTCTGATATGGTTGATATTAAGCATCTTATTCTGCTGTTTTCAGACAATCTTGGTAAACTGTTGGAAGTGACTGTTATGTTTAGATGATCTCAACAAAATGGCCTGCAATTTAAGATAGTGTTATGATTTTAGACCTCTAAGAAATGTTTACAACCCAAATTTAAAATGATAAAAACAGTACTACATTTACATGGGCTGGTCCCTTTTTCCTGGTGTGATAATGGTGATGTATTGGAGTGAGTCTGAGGAAATGTGTCATTTGCAGGTCCCTTTTTCCTGGTGTGGGCCGTGGTGAACTCAGTGGCATGGGGATATGGGGCCACGCAGGCCCTGCCATGGACTACTGTTGTGATGCTGATGGCTCTTTGGATGTTCAGTAAGTGGCTCTGTCATTCTCCAGTCTCTCAGTGGGTTGTTTTTTTCTTTTCTTTTCTTTTCTTTCAGTCTTACCTGTCACCATGTCCATCTGTGACTGAGATTTGATGTCTTATGACCTTCATGGTCACCTGGACTATAATCATTGGTTGGGCCACAGCCTGTTTTCAAAGGAATTGTAAAAGTGTCTTCTCTGTTCAAGATACACACATAATTATGCAGGCACATGTACACTTACATGCACCCTCATTCCCCCTCTCTTTCACACAGACGTGCGATGCAGCAACACAAATAAGAAATTACAAAAGCAGTATTCTGTACAGAATGAGCCACAGCTAGAGTATCCATTCTTGTTCCTATATGATAATGTGTCCTTTAAAATACAAATTGTCCTTTCCCACAATACTTTGAAAAGAAACAAATCGCAAAAAACAGCAATGTTTTAATTCCAGTTGGTTACCCCTTGACTGTGATTGGCGGTATATTTGGCAAGAACTGGGCCACAGGCTTTGACGCCCCCTGTCGCACCAAGAACATACAACGTGAAATCCCTTCTGTTCCCCTGTATCGCTCCAGTTATGCGCATTGTGTCGTTGGAGGATTTTTGCCGTTCAGGTGAGGCAGATATATGTTGGAAACAAGTGTGTACCACTCTGACCTGCTTGGGTCATAAGTGTGTTGTGAATGTGACTTAGTAAGTGGAAGGTGTATGTAAACTAAACTTAAGTGTGTGTACTATATGTGTGTGTAAAAATGGAAGGAGCTAGTGTTTGTCTTTATTTCACTAAAGTATGGGTGAGCATCCAGAACTGAAAGTAAAGAAACTGACAAATTTGCCAAGAAAAGGAAAAATCATGGGTGCAACTCTTCCGTACTGAGACAATGGAGAGACAACAAAAGTGTTTCATTTCTGTCAGCAATTCGCACAGCGAATAGATCTGGCTGTGTTCATTGTAGATCAAAAGTTCCAGTGAAGTTTAGAAAAATCAGTATCAGACTGCCACAACTAGTCAAAGACAATGAAAATATGGGTGGGATGGACAAAAGTGATCAGTTAACAAATAGAATGCATTACACAAACGAAACAAATGGTGGAAAACTCTCTTTTTCTTTTATTTCATTGACATTGCACAAGTAAATGTTTTTATTTCAAAATTTTAGGAGAAAAAAATTACCCAGACATTCCAAAATTACAGAGACACAATAGATTTGGTCACTTAGACTTTACTGTAGACTTCAAGTGGTTAGACAGCTAGCAAGTCTGGGTCAAAATGAAAAAGTTCCAGAAGCATCTGATAAAATTGTATTCACTAAACATTCCAGAAAAAGAGAGAGAGAGAGAGAAAGAAATGTATAAAAAAAAAATTATTAAATGTTATGCAGAGTTAAAGAAAGAATTAAAAAACCAGTGTAATGTGTGTCACCTGTGGAAACCTTATGTGCTTTGTGGATAGCAGCAGCTGCCTTGTGAGTTTTAATTAAGGTAAGGTCATGCATGCACATGTGTAGGACTCAAATGCAATGATGATAGGGTAGGGGTGGGTCTGTTCTTCTTCTACCAGGAAGTGTTAACATCTGAAACAAATATATTCAGTTTGTTTTTACCAGTAGTGATGACGGGGAAAAGCCAGAATGGAAGGGTGATGACTTTTAAAAATAATATGTATGGGTTTGTTTGTCCCATATATTTCTTTCATAGTTTCCTTCTGAGGATGTTTTATGTATATTCCTTATATACGTATATATTCTTTTTTTTCTTTAAAAAAAAAAAAAAAACATATGTAAAAACAAATTGGCTTCATTTTGACATTGTCTTCATAACCCATGTGTATCCAAAGAACGAAAGCAACTGTTTCCACTGTTAAAACAAGTCAGTTGTTCAGGTGGGAGTGGTTCTATTTTTAGCAACAATATCAATAAATGTACTGTTAAAAAAGAAGAAAGTGACTGTATTTGTGAATAATATATATATTCTTGTACCCATGGGATGCTACATTAATGTTAACTGTCTAAACTCTTGTGGTTTTTTTCTGCAAAGCAAGAAGTCTGTTGTGGTGTACATGACTTATATGATTTGTAGTAATCAGTCAGGAAATATAGTTGTGTTTTCATTCAAAGCACTGAACAGCGGAGTGATGGCCTAGAGGTAACATGTCCACCTAGGAAGTGAGAGAATCCCCCTTCACTAGACCTTGAGTTGTGGTCTGGACGCTAGTCATTCGGATGAGACAATAAACCGAGGTCCCATGTGCAGCATGCACTTAGCGCACATAAAAGAACCCACGGCAACAAAAGGGTTGTTCCTGGCAAAATTCTGTAGAAAAATCCTCTTTGATACAAAAAACAAAACTGCACGCAGGAAAAAATATAAAATAATGGGTGGCGCTGTAGTGTAGCAACGCGCTCTCCCTATGGAGAGCAGCCCGAATTTCACACAGAGAAATCTGTTGTGATAAAAAGAAATACAAATACAAAGTACAAACATGTAGTTTTTGACGCAGTACTGTGAATTTTGTTTCAGATGAAAGAGAAATGATTGCTTTCACAATAAGAGTTGAAATTATTAACTTGAAACCAATATCATGGATTTTTTGTTTAGTGAGAATGTAAAAAAAATACTGAAAATGCTCCAAATTTCTATTTTTGACAACAGGTCAAATGTCATCAAAATGACTGTGTTCCACAAGCATTTAAAAAAATATCATATTTTGAAAGTTCGTTTTATTCTGACGACACTGATATATTATGCTTGAAGTTTGGTCCATACATGCACATTTTAGAAGCATTTTAAAGTTGCTGCATAGTTATTGCTGAAAAAGTGCGAAAAACTCCAAAACTGTTGAGAGTTTAATGTGCCTTACCGCACAATGATAAGCTTTGCATTATTCTTTTTTTTTTTCTTTTCTATATTTCTTGTGTTTGATCAACCACACATGAGTCTTGAAGGCTATGCGTTTCTTTTTTTTCAGTGTGTCTTGACTGAGAGCTTACTGCTGGTGTTTTATTGCACAACATAGTGAATCATTCAGAAATACATGAATTGCATATGCATTTACTGTGCTGCAATATTGTATGTGCCTGTGTGCAGTGCTATTTCTGTGGAACTGTACTACATCTTTGCTACCTTATGGGGTCGGGAGCAGTACACCCTGTTTGGCATTCTTTTTATTGTGTACGGCATTCTACTCAGTGTCACTGCCTGCATCTCTGTGGCCTTGACCTACTTCCAGCTGTCAGCAGAGGACTACCGCTGGTGGTGGAGATCCATCTTCAGTGCAGGGTCAGTGTGTGGGCATGGGATGGTGGGAATTGGTGGGGTTTGGAGAAGAGGGAGAGAGGCTGGAGGATGATAATGGGTTTGGCTATGGAAAGGTGGAGGGGTCGTGGAAGGTGGAAAGTTAGATGGTTAGATGTGTATATGTCATGATGTTGTTGCATGTGCAAATGACCCAAGAGAGACAGAGACATGACATGTTTTTGTGTGGTGACTGGGCAGGTCGACAGGTGTGTTTTGTGTTCTTGTATGCCATGCCCTACTACTTCATGTGTTGTTGTATGGTGACTGTGGGCAGATCGACAGGTGTGTTTTGCGTTCTTGTATGCCATGCCCTACTACTTCATGTGTTGTTGTGTGGTGACTGTGGGCAGATCGACAGGTGTGTTTTGTGTTCTTGTATGCCATGCCCTACTACTTCATGTGTTGTTGTGTGGTGACTGTGG
>NC_134891.1:14311077-14368577 GCF_041734735.1 Babylonia areolata | reverse complement strand
GTGGTTGAACAGAGGGGATTTCCAGTTTCTTCTGTATCATTTCTAACACCTTTCTCTCTGTTTCTTCTGCAGTTTCTCTTTCTGAATCACCTTGAAGGTTCACTATCTATTTGTAATGTTCGAGTATATTTCTTTGTTTTCTATCCTGGCGGATTTGGTTTTGAAGGCGGCTTACATCGTCACACAAATCATTTCATTTTCTTAAGATTTGCTCTCTTATTTCGCAAAAATTCGTTTTCTTTTTCATGTCAAATATTTCGGAAAGAACGTTCTCCAGTTGCACACTGATACTGTCAGTGTGTGCTCTCCCCTCCCCCATGGCTTTCTCCGTCCTGCCCACAACTGTCATGATCATTATGATCATCCTTATCGCTTTCGATGTCCATTTCACTTTGATCGTTGTTATTTTCTTGGTTATTTGTCAAGTTTTTTTTATCTATAGTTTTCCTCTTTTTTTCTTATTTTTCTACTCAAGGATCTTTTTCTTGTATTTCTGTCCTCTGAGACGTGCCTTGTCAATGGATCAAGGTGACTGTCAGTGTTGTCAGTGTTGTTTTCTTCACCATTCCCCAGACTACTGTTTGATGGCGTCTTTCTCTCACATCGTTTTGACGTTGGCATTTTTCTTGGTCCTTTTTTGTGGTTGTTGTTGCCTTTTTCGGTATTTGGAACCTGTTTTTCAAATGAGCTGCAACATGACAAGGGTTTCAGCAAAACATGTGTCGGCTCATATTGTTTATATTTATGACATTATTAAATCATCATAAAAGAAAATATGCTGAGGCATACGTATTTTGGTTGTTGTTGTTTTTACATTATAAAGACAGTGTCTTAGTAAACTGGTTACAACAGGAAAAGTTCACGTTCCAATTAGTCAGTTTTGGGTAATTGTACGTGTTATCAGAGGCTGACTGCACTAAATAGAATCACAACACAAATACAAACCGGCCGTCTGGATGTGCCCATTTGCTGTAGCAAAACATGCGGTGGAATCATCACGTTCTTTGCTCTCGGAGCACACACACACACACACACAAGGTATCGATTCAAGATGGCGGAAATAGTCAACAACTGAATTCCAGAGTTGCTGGAATCGTAGCATCTCCACAAACATAACAAAAACAAGAGGCTCTTCCGCCCACCGTCGAGGACGGACGTGTTTCGCGAGAGCTCTGACAACACTTTATTTTGAGCTCACTTCTTTCTCGGTAGGAGATAGGGAAGGAGAAAGCGTGCAGTGAATGCAGTATCGAAAGGCAATGGAGTAGCGTGAATAACTCGACGTTCGGCGAGCGCGGCGCAGTGTGCTCAAGATTTTAATTTTTGCGAGTTACCTTTCTTTCAGTTTAACATTTGTGATGGTAACTTCAAGCAAAAATAATTAGCACAACTGTCTCTAAGTATTTTGGGAATAAAGGAGGTGCAAAAAGGAAACAATCTTCGTCGTCGTCAGCGACCAGTGACTAGTGTGTTAGCCCGGAGCAAATCAAAACAGTAAGCAAATCAAAACAGTAAGAAGCAGGAGAAAGACACTAACTGTACAGCAGAAGAAATGGCCTAGCAGGAAGCTGTATACAAATTAAAAGCTGCCATGACGAGACTTTCTAGCAAATTTCAGCAATTAAAAGACGAAATGACTGAAGTGAAAGAAGAATTCAAAACAATTGCTACATGTTTAGAAAACAAAATTGATAAACTGGAGAGTAGAATTTTCGACATTGAAACCAACAAAGACAAACTTACGGCTGAAGTGAGCCAACTACGTCAAGAAAACGCAAAACTCAAGGACCAGCTCAGCCACAACTCCAAAGAACTCGACAATTTGAGAAACAGCATCAACGACCAGGATCAGCACGGGAGACGGTGGAACGTCCAAGTCTTCGGCGTCCGTGACGCCCAGGGGCAGAAGATGGCGGAGGACTGCGTGAATGAGTGCCTCGGCATCTTCATAGAGAAGCTAGAGGTTCCAGTGTTAGCCAGCGACATCGAGATCGCGCATCGCACCGGTAAAGTCGGCGCGGGATGAAGCAGATCCCGCCCCATCATCGTACGGTTCATGTCCAGGGGGAAGAGGGGGCAAGTGCTGACAGCCCGCCGCAAGTCAAAGCAGACGCGCATCACCATAGGTGAGGACCTCACTCAAACTAACTACAGACTACTAAAAAAACCGTCAGTTTTCACTGCGGCGACTATGGCTGCTTGATCGTCCAATGGCAAAATTTTGGTGAAACTGAAAAATGGAAAAAAACTTTGAAAGTTGACACCAGTACAGATATTGATGCACTGTTTAGAAAAAGAAATGCCGTATTCATAATTTAAAAGTTGAAATAGAAAGAAATGACATGATGTGCGGGAAGGGGTGCGTGGAAGGGGGTGAGTAAAGGAAGTCAAAATAACCATAATCATAATGAAAGTATGAACTGCTTTTGGCTACTGTATAAATGTGCAACATCTCAAGACTGACAAAATGTGAGTACATTAATTCCAACGAAAATGAGAACGGGGCAGGAGCAAGGTGAGGGGTGTGGGGGTTATCTATATTAATGCTAAATGTATTTTCAGCTTGTTTAAATCAGTTGGAATCACTTTATTCGGGTTTCAATAGTGACGGTAACCCCCCCCCCCCTCTCTCTCTCTCTCTCTCTCTCTCTCTCAAGGTAATTGCAAGAAAAACAGCTAGACAACCTTAAACTCTGTAAACATTACTCGCGGTGCTGTACAGTAATCCAAATGAATGTTTTGTTTTGAAAATGTGCTGAAAGAGAATGAAAATCTCGTTCGAGAAAGATGTTCGGAAATTGGAAAATGAACATAAAATAATGTCATTTAATATCATTATTAGTAATAATATAATATGTATTTCTTTTTTTTATGACTGTTAACATTCTTTTGGTGCATATAACACTGCCATTTGTGTGCTAGAAAAAATGGTAAAAAGCAAACCAAACCATAAACATAAACTTCAATACACACGCTTGCAAATGAACATTCGCACGTACACACACACACACACACACACACACACACACACACACACACACACGTACACATACACACACACAAACACACGCTTGAGCACGAGTATACACTCAAAGACATATGCACAACATTCATATTTAAACACACAGAAGATACATGTCAAGACATATCCAATTATATATGAAAATGGAAACGAAAAGAAAAAAATGCCTGATGATCAACAATTTGTAAAGTATGTTCAGTATCTCGCAATGCGATAAACAACTGGTTGGTTGAAATTTTAATCTTCTTTACTTGCTAGAGGATGACCGTGAGACTGGATGTAACTTTATGGCGGCCAGTGACACGATATTGTCCGAAGTTATGTTGACATGTTATGTAACATTGAATAGCATCTAATGCCTACGTTGTATCATGTTAACATTTAAACCAGCCGCACTCGCGTGCACGGACACACACACGTAAGCATGCACACACACACGCACGCACGCACGCACACTCACACTCACAACCACTCACTCTCTCTCACTTGTGATGCAAAAGACGGTTGATTGTCTGATTTGATACTGTGTTACTGGATTATTTGTATATTTTTTGGTTTAATATTACCATGATGCTACTATTGTGTTATCATGATGTATTTTTCTGAGCAAGGAACTGGTACTAGGTTTGTTTTGCTTTTGTTGTAGTTTAAAGAAAAACTTTTCCCAAACCCACCACAAGCACAGATACACTCAAATGCAAACGCACACACAGACACACACACACGCGCGCGCGCGCGCACACCACCACCACCACCACCACTACCATCACCACTACCGGATACAACACACTCAATGTGTTTGAGGTACCAAGAGAAATCTTGTGATGCATAAGAAGGTTATATCATTTGATACTCTTGTTGAATCATTTGAATGTTCGAGTCACATAATACCATGATATTGTTACAGTATTGTTATGACATATATATTTGAGAGAGAGAGACTGGTGCTGTGTATATGTCTTTGCTTTTGTTTCTTTCTCTAACCCCTTACAACCACAGATACTGGTATGCAAAACACACACACACACACACACACACACATAACACACACACACACACACACACACACACACACACACACACACACACACACACACACACACACACCCTCCTCACCACCACCACCACCACCATCACCACCACCGATTACGACACACTCAATACGTAAGAGGTACAAGGAAAAAATTTGTGATGCATAAGATGGTTATCTCACTCGATAGGCTCTTGTTGAAATATTTGTATATTTTTAGTTTGAAATTATCATGTTGTTATGATATTGTTATGATATATATATATTATATTTGAGCACGGTACTGGAACCCTTAGAACTACACACACACAAACACACACACACACACAAAATATGACACGCTCAAAAAGAAATCCTGTGATGCATAAGGTAGCGCTAGGCGTAGATTTGGATTTTTTAATTTTTTTTTAATTACTCAGCTTCTATGTCAGCTATCACTGTGAAATTTGGCAGAAAGAGTGAACACATCATCGGTATGCCACACACTAAGTTTTAATTAGCTTGATCAGATTAAAGTAATGAATATGTTACTTTTTGCATAGGGTCGCCTCAGTTTGCGCTTCAAATCTCACAGAAGCCCCCTCTCTAAGAAGTTTTAGATGTTACAGAGTTTTACATCTGTGATCAGAGAGTGCAAAAGTCACATGAGTTATTGTATAAACCTGAAATTGTTTACTCACCACACAATGAAAGGTGTTCGGAACATTTTTCTTGCAAGGACTATTCACATCACACACATATATCTTGGAAACTAATTGAGATACAAAGTCCCTGATGGTCTCCTTGCATTCAGCAGCCTTTTTTTACACTAGTATGCAAAATTTGGTATTTTTATGTTGATGCCAAGTCTTTTTTTTGTTGTTGCAAACGTATACATGTCAACGAAAAATCAACGTTTGAGAAAACGGTGTTTAAAGTTTGGTATTGTTTCTCCTGATGGTCCAAGCCACAAAACACGTACGAGTCTTCAAAAAATGGTATTTTTTCAGGTTTTTGTTCATAGCACAATATATAACCTTTAAGAAAAAAACAAAAAAATCCCAAATGGAGTCATGCTTTGGTATTTAAAATTGTTCTGCCTTGAACACCTCTCCTTCACGTTCGCGACACGCTTGTGTCGACACGAGACGATTCTTGGTTCCTTTCGCTTAACCTATTGGAGCTGTGGTTCATAATTAGTACAGCCGGTATGCACAGTATGTTGTGGAAAGGAATAAAACTAAAAATAACACACACACACACACACACACACACACACACACACACACGTATCATTTTCCATGCGATTAAGCTATTATGACTTTGAAGTGAACCTATCACGAACAAACACCCACTCCTGTAATCAGTCCTTTGTCATCGACTCCCTCGTGAGACGAAACTCTTTCCCATGTCAAAGGTGGAGAAACCATGGAGGTGAAGAAAGGAGGCCGGCAGCGCGCCAGCAAGCTGCAATCTTGCGCGCCTCTCCCTCTCTTTCTGAGTCTCTCTAATTAAGCTGTCAAATCTGCTGTGGCTGAAAATTACCTTGGTTTTAATTTGTACAAACAACTGGACAAGAGAGAGAGGGAGAGAGAAACTGGTTACTCGGCTGTAAAATGTTAATAGCGACGAAAACTTACAGGAGGGAGGGCCGGGGGGCAAAGAGAGAAAACGAAATAAAGGTGATGGCACACACACACACACACACACACACACACACACACACTGTTTTCGGCTGTTGGTTTCTTGTTTGGTTGTTGTTTTTGTTTGTTGTTGTTGTTGTTTTCTGTGTGACCTCCAACCTCCCGGCTAATTTTTCCCACTACCCCCACCTCCATCCATTTTTTTTTCACACACACACTGACGCTGTTTTATTGTTTGTTTGTTTGGGTGTCTATTGTGGGACCTCCCACTTTCTGTTTTTTCCCTTTATTTTGTTTTCTGATTTTCTTTTTTCTTTCGTTTCTTTTTTTTTCTTTTGCTTTCTCTCTCTTTTTTTTAAAAGTCTTCTTTTATTTTCTTTCCCTTTTCACCCATTCATGCACAGTTCTTTGTCAGCCTGTCTTTCTATTGATGGACAACATTTGTCGACATAAGTGTACTATTTGCTACATGAACTTTGTCCCAGACAAAGTTGTATTTGGGTTTTTTTTTTAAAGTATTTTTGTTTTCTTTTTTCTTTTTTATTATCTTTTCTTTTTTTAAATTGTTTATTTATTCTTTTTCTTCCATTTTATTTCATAATTATTTATCATTTCATTTAATTTTATTTTTATTTTTATTTTTTAAATTAAAAAATAAATCATTTACTTCTATGTTTTTGTTTGTTTTGTGTTTTGTGTTTTTTTTTGGGTTTTTTGTTGGGTCACGCTGCTGGTCAGGCATCTGCTTGGCAGATGTGGTGTAGCGTATATGGATTTGTCCGAACGCAGTGACGCCTCCTTGAGCTACTGATACTGATACAGATACTGACACGCTTGCTGTTCTTCATAACGAATTTCCTCCATCACCTACCCCCTTGCCTTTTCTTTCTTCGATGTCAGCTTATTGCTGACTGAACTCTGGACACATCTTCCTTTTCTTCAGCAGACTTGGATGATTTCAGTTCTAGTTCCAAATGAATATCCAGCAGAAAAGATGTCCTCCATCATATATGCGTATGGACAGCATCTGAAAGATCACAGATCCCATGAAATTCTCTCTTTGGAACTGACGCTGTTCTGTATCCGGAAGACTCTTCTTTTGATGAAGAAAGCACAGGACCAGACAACAGAAAGACAAGCAGAGAGTAGAGAAGCAGATGATGTACAGACAGACAAACAGAGAGAAGAGAAGCAGATGACAGACAGAGAGGAAAAGGGAAGCAGATGACAGACAGACAGAGGGATCGAAGAGAAGCAGATGACAGACAGAGAGGAAAAGGGAAGCAGATGACAGACAGACAGACAGACAGACAGACAGACAGAGAGAAGAAGAGAAGCAGATAACAGACAGACAGACAGAGAGGAGAGAAGCAGATGACAGACAGACAGAAAAGAAGCAGATGACAGATAGACATACAGAGAGTAGCAGAGAAGCAGATGACAGAGAGGAGAAGATATGCAGATGGCAGACAGACATACAGAGAGAAGAGAAGCAGATGACAGACAGACAGAAAAGAAGCAGATGACAGATAGACATACAGAGAGTAGCAGAGAAGCAGATGACAGAGAGGAGAAGATATGCAGATGGCAGACAGACATACAGAGAGAAGAGAAGCAGATGACAGACAGACAGACATACAGAGAGAAGAAGAGAAGCAGATGACAGACACACAGATATACAGATTGGAAAAGAGAAGCAGATGACACAGACATACAGAGAGAAAAGAAGCAGATGACAGACAGAGAAGAGAAGCAGACGACAGACAGACAGACAAACAGAGAGAAGAGAAGCAGATGACAGACAGACAGACAGGAAGAAGAGAAGCAGATGACAGACAGACAGACAGGAAGAAGAGAAGCAGATGACAGACAGACAGGGAGAAGAGAAGCAGATGACAGACAGAGAGGAGAAGAGGAGCAGATGACTGACAGAGAGAGAGAGAGACATACAGAGAGGAGAAGACATCCAGATGACAGACGGATAACGATAACGATAACGATTTTTTATTCAGATAAAGGCCAAAGCCCCTTACTGAAGGGGGTGACATTAAAGAAAGATAAATAAGATTTTACATGACACACTATGCATCTTCAACACAAACCAACCAAAAAATATCTAACACAGATGTTCAACAACATTCACGTCGTAACTATTCTCAATCTCTTCAATGCCTCATATATATTTATAAATGGCCAAGTTACACAGAGTAGACTCGGGTCTTGACGACATGAGCAAATTAAATCTAAATTTAGATGGATCTTTATAATATTTTGGTTGGATTAGTTTTTGTCTGAGGTCACTCAAGGCAGGGCAACATAACACAAAATGTAGCTCGTCTTCCTTACCCAGATTGCATAAACGACAAGTAAACACCGATTCCCTTAAATTTCCGTATCTAAAACAATGAGTAGCAATATCAGAAACACCAAATCTAAATTTTGTCAATGCACATTTTATAAATCTGTTCAATACCAACTCAATGTATGGTTCTATGCCATGCGATGTCTTGAAAAGTTTAAACTGTGCAAATCTATCACTGTTTTGTATATGATCATGCCAGTCTTGCCACCTGCAATCAATAATTCGTTGCCTAAAGCACTTTAAAAAACCGGCAATATCTTCAACCCCCTGATTGTCCCACATAAATGCAAAACCATAAGAATTCAAACACTGTCTAACACTCGTTGCCCACGTCTTTTTGCCATTATTATCTAAAGAATATAACATATTATAAGCTTTAAATGGAAATCTGTTTTCATCCATTCTAGTCAATTTCAGCCAATATTTGATACATTTAATATATGAATTCAAATAAATCGGATATCTCCCCAGCTCATCATAAACAATATCATTTGGAGTTCGACTGTCTACATTGAGAAACCGTTTCATTGCAAATAAATGCGTTTTTTCTGTTGCTACATTATTTTCCAGTCCCCAAATTTCTGCTCCATACTGCAATATTGGCTGAACTTGAGAATCAAACAACCTACCAAATACACTAAATGAGCTACAATCTATTTTATACAAAATATGAAGTATTACAATAACTGCTTTCTTTGCTTTGTTAGCTATATCCTGACATGCGAAATTGAAACTGAGTCTAGTTGAAAAATAAATTCCAAGATACTTATATGCACTGACAACATCAATTCTTTCATTACCATACGACCATCTTTCATTTCTTGCCAAATACCCTCCCTTGCGAAAAACAACAATACTCATTTTGTCCATGTTTACTTTTAAGTGCAAATTACTGGCAGCAGTATATAAATTGTTCAATTGTCGCTGTAAACCAACTGTTGTTATAGATAACAAAATCATATCGTCAGCAAACAGTAAAACAAACAATTCAATCAAATCAAAAGTAACGCCGTGCTGACCATTCTGTATAATTTCTAAAGCAAGTTCATTGATAAAAAGTGAAAACAAAACAGGGCTACAAACATCCCCTTGTTTAACCCCACGAATACAGTTCACACACTCTGACAGTTTTGCCCCTGATCTCACTCTTGCTTTCACTTCTTCATACATACTTTTCACACGACACAACTTTCCACTAATACCATTTTTCAACAACACAGGCCATAAAAGTTTTCTAGAGACAGAATCAAAAGCTTTTTCAAAATCCACAAAAGCAACATATAATTTTCTGTTATTTGCAAATGTTTCTGTACTGCTGCCATTAAAGTAAATATATGGTCAATTGTTGAATAGCCTTTTTTAAATCCTGCTTGATATTTTCCTATTATATCATTCTGAGTTATCCATTCTTGCAACCTGTTATTAATGATGGAACTGTATAATTTGCTACTTACATCACATAAAGAAATGCCTCTATAATTATTTACATTATTAATGTCACCTTTCTTAAATAATGGCAGGATTATAGATTCTGTCCAATTGTTTGGATAAATACCACTATCAAACAAAAAATTAAACATTTTCACCAGAAAATCAACAGTCACTTCTCCTGAATGTTTAAAAAAATCACCAATCAGTCCATCTGGACCAGCAGATTTGCCATTTTTCAATTTTCTAATTGCAAGCAGTACTTCTTCTTGAGATATAGGCCTATCTTGTGTAAAGTTATCATTGTCATTATCTACACACATGTCTGCAGCTACTTCCTCCTCCTCATCATAGTCATTTTCAAACACATCTTTAAAATGTTGGAACCACTCTTGGGTAGAAATATCACTTACAGGTTGTACTTTCTTTTTTGTTATCTTGTGTACTGTGTCCCAAAATTCCTTTTGACTTTTAACAGAATGCAGAAGATCATTTACTAATGAGTTATTATATTCTTTCTTTTTTCTCTTATTTAAGTTTTTATATTCACGTCTAGCGATACAAAACAAAACACGATCGTCTTTATCTAATGTTTTTCTATATTTCCTCAATAATCTACGTACCCTGCATTTCTCTATTTTACATTCATGATCAAACCATTTATTTTCTGCTATTTGTTTGTTACAAAATACCCGTTTTTTCATATGTTCTGCTTGTTCTTTAATAGTCTGATTAAACATATCTAAAGCTCTATTGACATCAACATGAATAAGATCTTCTGCTACTTTGAACTTTACTTGTACTTTCTGTGCCTTCATAGACAAAGAGAAATGTTCAGCATAAATATCATTCCAACAGTACTTAATAATGGGCTGATTCACAATAAGATTAGAATTTTTATCACACTGCCTTACAAAGTGTTCTTTAATATATAACGCAAGGGGTAAGTGGTCAGATTCAATTCTCTCTACTATCTGCAATGATACCCTCTGATATACATATTCAAAAAAAATTTACAGATGCTATAAAGTAATCATTAACACTTGATCCTTGATCAGAAATGTATGTGAAACGACCTGCAAGGTCACCGTTACATACACCGTTGAGAATGGTCAATCCAAATACAGTGCACATGTTAAGTAATCTTTTCCCATAAGAGTGTAATACTTTGTCTTCAGAATGTTTATTCATCACACTACTGACATTTTTATGACAAATGTATATTTCATCTTCAAGTAAAGTTTCTGGGGATATAGTAGAAGTTCTTGCATTCAGATCACCACACAATAATACATCAACATCATCTAAAAATAGCAATTTATCTAAAACACATTCTTCCAACATATCAATTCCATTATCAAAATCACTTATACTATAATATGGTGCATTTTCAGGCGGAACATATGCACACACCAGCAGAACATTTTTACTGAAACCAAAGAAACTTTTATCTAACATAAATGTCATACAATAATTACTATTACAATCAATACATTTCACAAAAGGAAAGTTTTCCGTACAAGACAAATTATTCCCCCTGAGCATCTTCCTTGTCGTGTCAGTTTAACTGCTGATTTTACATATAGCGCATGATCTTTAAAAACACAAGATTCAAACTCTTCCACAAATGTTTCTACGAGACAAACAAAATCAAACAATGAAACATATTGAACAAAACTTGAATCATTCATTTTTTGAAGCAATCCACAAATATTCCAATGAAGAAATGAAATAGTATTTACAAAAGTATCCAAGCTCTCCACATGATCTTCTCCCACATCACTCATCCAGCTACAATCATGTACTTCTGTGCTTTCATTCTCACATAAATAATTTTCATCTAACACTGAACTACTATTTGTACTACCCAAATGTACATCAACGCTTTTATTCTTATTTTCATGTTTTCTATCCATCACCATCAAGCTGTTCCAAGCGACATCCTCACAGTCAGTACCATTCTCAGTCACACTATCATCACTGTTGAATACGATCAAATCTTCACAGTCACCATCTCGATCAGTCACATAGTTACATTCATTATTTCTTATTTCCACAATCTCACAATTAATACCTACATCATATTGATCTCCAATCACACACCCAGAATCTTTGACAACATCGTCTCTGGACACACAAACATCATTGTTATCCACCATCAACATTTCAGAACAGACACTGTGTTGCACAGAGTTAATAGCAACATTGTCATCAGAACACGCATCAACATTCACACCAGATAAAGAAGCGCCACTCTCTCTAAGCACGTCAGCATTTTCAACATCATAGCTCGCAACACAATTCAATGGCAAGGTACACATATTCCTTTCATTCAACATTTCATTCTCAACAGCGAAACGTGTCAGGTTTACATTTTTTCCTTGTGAACAACACACACTGACGTCATGCTCTACTTCTGTACTGCACGTGAATTTCAATTTGACACAGTTCACAGTGCCACTGACACTATCGCCCAGCAAGCTTTCAACACCACACACACACGGTGACTGATTAATTTTGTTACCCTTTCATACACTGGTGGGATAAACTTTCAAAACATGAAAAGGCGGGCCGGACCTCTATGGGAGTTGAACAAGTTTATCTCTGCCATCCAGACCATACTTCCTCCCCTCTATCACGAGATGATCATAGACCATTGACGCCTTTTTGTTCTCGTTTCTGGCAGCTTTCAAATGAGGCATTAACTTTTTCCTCATCTCCCTCACCCTCAAAGAAAAATCCTCACCAACAAAGATCTTACTTCCCTTCAATTTTTGTTTTGCATGCAGGATTTTTTCTTTGTCTTTATAGAATGTACAGCGTGCCACAATAGGAGAGTTTGCTTTTGCATTGATTCTGTGTACACGATCAAATTGCACATCATCAGACAGTTCTAATTTGTCAGTAAGCATGTCCTGTACCAAACCTTCACAATCTTGACAGGATTCATTATCTGCACGGGATATACCATGAATAATGACACTGTTCCTTTTGGACCGCCCTTCCAGATCATCCACTTTTCTGTCTAATGATTCAACTTTGGAAGATAATCTGTCATTTTCAGCTTTCAATGCATCATTTTCTTTCTTCAAAGCAGACATATCCCTTTTAAGATTAACCATATCCCCTTGCATTTTGGTAAACCCATCTTTCATCTGTACAAACTCTTCTTTCATGTCTTTCATATCCCCACTTAGCATGTCAAACTTACTGTTCAAATTGCTGTTCAAGTCGCTACTCAAACTGTTGATCATGGCCATCACGTCCTTCAGGGTGGGGTCCAAAGACTGCTCAGGTGTAGGTCCGGTCCTGTCCACACTGTCCCTGCGTGAAGCACCTCCAGTGCTGCCCAGTCGTGTCTGCCGCATGCTGTCCGACTTGCTGCCAGGTCCTGGGTTCAACTCCACGTCACCGCACTGGTGGATTAAATTCCCGTAGTAGAGCAGGGTGATGAGCACGCCTACCATGACACCGTCTGCACGAGTTCTGAGTCTTAAAATAGACATTCGCATGGCGGCCAAATATTTTGCTCGTTTGAACATGAACGAAGCAAATACTGCCGCAAAGCACCCACAGACAGATCTGAATGTCAGTGGTATCGAAGGCATGGTACTTCAGCTCGCCGTCTGCCACCGTACAAAGGTAGGTGACGTCTTCAGCTGGAGAAAACAGCAAGGAAACATGGAGCTCCCAACAGCGTGACCTCTCGCTTTTGTGTCACGACCTTGCCCCACGGACATACAGAGAGAAGAGAAGCAGATGGCAGACAGAGAGAGAGAGAGACATACAGAGAGAAGAAGACATCCAGATGACAGACGGACATACAGAGAGAAGAGAAGCAGATGGCAGACAGACAGAGAGACAGAGAGGAGAAGAGAAGCAGATGACAGACAGACAGAGGAGAAGCAGATGACAGACAGACAGAGAGGAGAAGAGAAGCAGATGACAGACAGAGAGAAGAAGAGAAGCAGATGACAGAGAGGAGAAGATATGCAGATGACAGACAGACATACAGAGAGAAGAGAAGCAGATGACATACAGAGAGGAGAAGAGAAGCAGATGACAGACAGACATACAGAGAGAAGAGAAGCAGATGACATACAGTGAGGAGAAGAGAAGCAGATGACAGACAGACAGACAGAGAGAAGAGAAGAAGACGACAGACAGACAGGCAGACAGAGAGAAGAGAAGCAGATGACAGACAGACAGACAGACAGGGAGAAGAGAAGCAGATGACAGACAGACAGACAGGGAGGAGAGAAGCATATGACAGACAGAGAGGAGAAGAGAATCAGATGACTGACAGACAGACAAATGTACAGAGATGAGTAGAGAAGCAGATGACAGACAGACATACAGAGGGAAGAGAAGCAGATGGCAGATAGACAGACAGAGAGGAGAAGAGAATCAGATGACAGACAGACAGTCAGACATACAGAGAGGAGAAGAGAAGCAGATGACAGACAGACATACATGCACATAAAAGAGAAGCATATTGGAGACAGACAGACAGAGAGGAGAAGAGAAGCAGATGACAGACAGACACAGAGAGAGGCATACAGAGAGGAGAAGAGGTGAAGGCAGACACAGAGAAGAGAAGCAGATGACAGACAGACAGAGAGAAAAGAAAAGAGAAGCAGATGACTGACAGACATACAGAGAGGAGAAGAGAAGCAGATGACAGACAGAGAGATAGAAGAGAAGCAGATGGCAGACAGACAAACAGAGAGGAGAAGAGAAATGGATTACAGACAGAGAGGAGAAGGGAAGCAGATGACAGACAGACAGAGAGGAAAATAGAAGCAGATGAGAGACAGACAGAGAGTAGAGGAGATGCAGATGACAGACAGACAGACATACAGAGAGGATAAGAGAAGCGGATGACAGACAGACAGATAGTCAGACAGAGAGGAGAAGAGAAGCAGATGACAGACAGACAAACATACAGATTTGAGAAGAGAAGCAGATGACAGACAAGCAGAGAGTAGAGAAGCAGATTACAGACAGATAGAAGAGAAGCAGGTGACGAACAGACAGACAGAGAGGAGAAGAGCAGCAGATGACTGACAGACAGACAGAGAGGAGAAGAGCAGCAGATGACAGACAGACAGGCAGAGAGGAGAAGAGAAGCAGATGACAGACAAACAGACAGACAGAGAGAAGAGATGCAGATGACAAAAAGACGTACAGAGAAAAGAGAAGCAGATGACAGACAGACAGACAAACATACAGAGATGAGAAGAGAAGCAGATGACAGACAGACAGACAAGCAGAGAGTAGAGAAGCAGATTACATACAGACAGACAGATAGAGAGAAGAGAAGCAGATGACAGACAGACAGAGAGGAAAAGAGAAGCAGATGACTGACAGACAGACAGAGAGGAAAAGAGAAGCAGATGACTGCCAGACAGACAGAGAGGAGAAGAGAAGCAGATGACTGACAGACAGACAGAGAGGAAAAGAGAAGCAGATGACTGCCAGACAGACAGACACACAGACAGACAGACACACAGACAGACAGAGAGGTGAAGAGAAGCAGATGACAGACAGACAGGAGAAAAGAAGCAGATGACAGACAGACAGAGAGGAGAAGAGATGCAGATGACAAAAAGACATACAAAGAGAAGAGAAGCAGATGACAGACAGACAAATATACAGAGATGAGAAGAGAAGCAGATAACAGAGAGACAGACAAGCAGAGAGTAGAGAAGCAGATGACAGACAGACAGACAGAGAGGAGAAGAGAAGCAGATGACTGACAGACAGACAGAGAGGAAAAGAGAAGCAGATGACTGACCGACAGACAGAGAGAAGAGAAGCAGATGGCAGACAGACATACAGACAGAGGGGAGAAGAGAAGCAGATTACAGACAGACATACAGAGATGAGAAGAGAAGCAGATGATAGACAGACAGAAAGATAGACAGGAAGAGAGGAGAAGAGAAGCAGATGAGAGACAGACAGGCGCACAGACAGAAAGGAGAAGAGAAGCAAATGACAGACAGACAGAGATACAGAGAGGAGAAGAGAAGCAGATGAGAGACAGACATACAGAGAGAAGAGAAGCAGATGAGAGACAGACAGACAGAGAGGAGAACAGAGACAGATGACATACAGACACAAAGACAGACATACAGACAGTGAGGAGAAGAGAAGCAGTTGACAGATAGGCAGACAGAGAGGAGAAGAGAAGCAGATGACAGACAGACAGAAATGCATACAGAGATGAGTTGAGCAGCAGATGACAGACATACAGAGAGAAGAGAAGCAGATGACAGACAGACATACAAAGAGGAGGAGAGAAGCAGATGAGAGACAGACATACAGAGAAAAGAGAAGCATATTGCAGACAGTCAGACAGACAGAGAGAGACAGAGAGGAGAAGAGAAGCAGATGACAGACAGAGAGAGATGCATACAGAGAGGAGAAGAGGAGAAGACAGACACAGAGAAGAGAAGCAGATGACAGACAGACAGACAGAGAGGAAAAGAGAAGCAGATGACTGACAGACATACAGAGAGGAGAAGAGAAGCAGATGACAGACAGACAAACAGATAGAAAAGAAGCAGATAACAGACAGACAGACAGAGAGGAGAAGAGAAGCAGATGACAGACAGACAAACGGAGAGGAGAAGAGAAGCAGATGACAGACAGATAGAAGAGAAGCAGATGACAGACAGACAGACAGAGAGGAAAAGAGAAGCAGATGACTGACAGACATACAGAGAGGAGAAGAGAAGCAGATGACAGACAGACAAACAGATAGACGCTGTATGAACTGATTGAAAGAGAAGGGGTATGTAAGTATTGCAGAGGGTCAGCATGCATGGAATTCTTGCCGTAACCGTTGTTGGAAGAAAAAAGATAATACGATGTCATCACAGTAACTTCTGAGTGAGTGAAAAGGACTGTGTTGATTCAAGCTATGATTTAGAGACAATACGGAACTTTTGAAATAATAGTAAATTTATTTGGATCAATGACATATTTCATGGCGACATGTATATTTGACCAATTTTTTGCTGATTATTGTAAAGATCGGAAATATAGTTCTTCTTCTCACTGGTGTAGTGTCGCTACACAATGTATATAAGCTTGGGAAGTCCCCCTGATTTTTGTTTTAAAAAAAGCACAAAAAAAACAAAAAAAAAACAAAAAAAAAAAACACTTTTCCCAAAACTTTCCCAATACAAACCTTTGAGAAAAATGAGTGAGAGAAGAGAAAAAAAAGGGGGACGATGACGACAGTGACGATGATGATAATGGTGACGTCAGTGAAGACGTTGACGGTGGTGACACAGTGGGTTTGAAAATGTGTGCGTGCATGCGTGTGTGTGTGTTTGTCTGTCTGTCTGTCTGTCCGTGTCTCTGTGTCAGTGTTTGTTTCCTTTAGTTTGATCTGTTGTTTGGTTGATTTGTTTTCCTTCTTTGATTTTAAAATGATATTTTCTTGTTCTGAATATCTTCTCTGAAACAGAATATATGTTTTCAGTGAAACGTTGCACCCAAAACAGATGAACAAATGAACAAGTGTGAAATGAAGGAACATTCTAAATACAGAAAAAGATGCATCACAGCAAACATCAAAACTTAATTTGGTCTCGATTTCACGCCCGTATGCGAGGGTATAGCATTGTGGAACACTTTTTTCTGTCAGATTTGTGTAGAAAGTTTAATCATTTCGATGTTATTCCCAGCATCCCTCGGGAAAGATTCGGGTCAGATCTTGGTATATATTTCAGTTTGTTATACACATTGATATAATTTTGTTGTTTGCATTGATTCCGATGTTGAATCTGAAGTCGATGAATTACAATGTGAAATAAATAAATGTCAGTTTCATTCTCATCGCTGTCGATGTCACCACTAAAGCCATTGTCATTACCATGATCGTCGTTGTCGTCGTACCCCTCTTTCTCTCTTCCTTTTCTCTCTCTCTTAGATTTGAATTGGGAAAAGACAAGAAACCAACCTAGATGACAAAGAAAATGTTGTTTTTTTCTTCTTGTTGTTGTTGTTGTTGTTTTTAAAGAATAATAAGGGGGACTTCCCAAGCTTTCTCATACATTATTCACAATCCCACGCTTTCTCGTAAAGTTGAAGAAAACGTGGAGGCGCCCTCCACGATTTCTCCCAAAGTGGAAGAGAGCAAAAGATTGTGAGAAAGTGGCTAACATCCCTCTTTTTAAGCCATTACCAGTGAAAAAGTTCTTGATGGTACTGGTAAGCTTAAGCCTGGGAAAACTTCAGGTCCTGGCAAATTTATTGGCGAAATGTTGAAATATGCTGACACGATGCTTACCAATTTTTTAATTGTTTACTTCAATTAACAGTTCGAAATTGGTTCTTTCCCATCAGAGTGGGCAAAATCATTTACCACTCCACAAGACAGGTGACACAAACCAGCCCAATGATTACCGAGGTATAGCCTTAACAAGTGTCGTCAGCAAGGTTTACACTAACATTTTGAAAACGACTCTCTAAATGAACTGAAAAAGGTCAAAGCATGAGAAGAATAAGCAGGATTTCAGGCAAGTTACATCACAATTAACCGTATGTTTACTTTCTAAACGTTAGCACAAAAGTTCTGAAGAAAAACTCTAAACGGTATGTTGCTGTTCTTGACTTTAAGAAGATTCTTGATTTTGTAAGCAGAAAAGCTCTACGGGCAGTCCTGGGGGGAAATGGAATAAAAGGCAAACTTGCAAGGCTTTAAAAGTGTTTATGATACTGTTCCAGTGTGTATTCGATGTAAATGCTATTACTCCAAGTTAGTTGTCCAAGGGGTTGCCTCCTCAGCCTTATATTATTATTTCTCTCTTTTTTTTTTCTTTTCTTTCTTTCTTTCTTTTTAAATTTTTTTTAAAATTTATCTTTTTCACCAATGAATTGGCTCTTTATTGTCCAGGAGTGGGAAGCATGGGATGTAACTGATACCTGGTGGTGTGGAAATTTCCTGTTATTATTTGCTGCTGATTATATTTTGTTGTCAAATAAAGTTACTGGTCTTCAGAATCAATTTGACATGCTAAAGAGAGAAAGAGAGAGACGGATCGACTATATTTAACTGTTAATCTAATATATATATATATATATATATAACTATGTTTAGAAAGGGAGGCCATTTAGCTATTGGCGAAATAGGATTCTATGGAGACAAAGAGGTGAAGGTGAAAAATGCATAAAATACTGAAATAGAGTATACTCAAGGATGGTTTCATGACAAAATTAAGTATTATCCGACGTGTGTATAAAAGGTCGTGTGTATAAAAGGTCGAACAGTGGTACTGGAAATATTGAAATCTTTGAAAAGATTAAATACAACCGAAAACACTTCTTTTGGAAACTTTTGACAGGAAAATCGAACCAATTTCAACACATAAAGCAGATGTGTGGGATTTTGAAGAGGATGGTAAGCAGATAGAAAAAGTACACACATATGCGATCAAAAGATTCCTGAATGTACAATTGGAAACATCAAACAAACCTGTCTATGAAGAAACAGTCAGATATCCTGTATGTATCATAACAATATTAAAATTTATCAAATATTGGCTAAAACTGATCAGATTACCTGTGTCAAGATTATGCAGCCTATGAAATTCTTGCTTTACAACATGAATATGGCCATTTTAATTGTGTCTCAAACGTGGAAAAGACCTAATGTGAAAACGGGTTTTGTATTAAGTCAAAGGTACTGGGTACAAATATAGCTTTATAAATTAGTTTGAAGACGGACTAGTCTCTTGTTACAAGCAAAATTGTCATTCAGAAATAGAGGTTAATGACAAACATAGATGGTTTTATTCCTTCCATTACGTTTTTTCAGACTGGAAGATATTTATCATCTATTACTGGCACTGGAATAATGTAAACGATGGTACTCGTGCAAACTCGGAAAAGGAATTGCATTTTCTGTTTCAGTGCACTGCACATGCAGACAAACAAAAACTGCAATGCAATCAACGTACTTAAAAGTTAATAACAATGTTGCAAATCTGCTATATAGCAACAGCGAATTTGTAATTAAGAGTGTTGCAACAACTTATCGCAGAAGCAATGAACATTAGAAAAAAATATATAGTTGACCAACTACCGATTTAAAGATGATCCGATATTTGGCGGTGTGTGTGTGTGTGTGTGTGTGTGTGTGTTACCATCAGAATAGTGTTAGAACAATTGTCAATAAAATTGTTATTCCCCATGTCTACAGGGCTTTCATGCTGAATGGACAATAAAATCTCTCTCTCTCTCTCTCTCTCTCTCTCTCTCTCTCTCTCTCTCTCTCGTATGTGTGTCTTTGTGGGTGCAGGGCTTGTGTATATATGACCACTTTTTAATGCTAAAATGGTGTACTTTGGAAGACTTACAAAAGTAACGAAATGAAAACAGAGATGTTCTTTCATGCTTCTTTTGCAATCAAAAGAAAAAAATCGATTTAATTGCCCTTTTCTTAACGCTGACAGTCAGCTGGCTTTAAGCCAAACTGAACTAAAGTGTGTTCGTGTGCAGTAGCCGTCTCCCACTTCCCCGACTTACAGGATGGTGTCTGGTCGAAGGGGTGAGGCAAAGGGTCGGTGGGGAAGGGGAATGTTAACAGCGGGTCGAAGAGGAGTCTATATCAACGTTTTGCAGACTGCAGAGGGCACTGGTTAGCGGACAGCGGCTGTCTGTATCAGACAACACTCCTTGGAAAAGGGACCGGCCCTGTGTTGTGGTAGGATTGCCAGTGTTGGGAGTGAGGCACTAAATCATGGTCACCGGGTAAGAATGACGCATGACAGTTTTTTCTTGTTCGCAGTTAAAAGAAAAGAAATACAAATTCTGGACAGAATACGTACAGTGACATTAACTACACCATCGACGTGTTTACTGCATATGAATATTCTAAAGTGGACTCTGAATTAACTAGAACGAACATAAAAGAACAATTGAATCAACAGTTTCACTGAGTTTCGGTCAGCTTTATCTGGACTGGTCTTTACAGATCTTTTGAAAACAGCTACATGTTGTGGTGTGCCTGAGGTGATAGCAACGTCTCCATTACGCCGAATTAGAAGAATTTCTTAAATAATCGAGATAGAAAATAATTTTTAAAAGATTTAAACAATATTATTAATAATAAGATATAATAAATACAGGCTTATATAGCGCAGTACCCCCATCTCAGATGGGTCTCACCGCGCTTTACAATAAGATATACAAATTTAAGACTAAGTGTCGTAAAATATGTACATGTCAACACAGTTTCGCATGACATTGGCTAAAATATACATATGTAAGACTAAGTGACATAAAAATATGTAAATCGACACAGGCGCCATCACAGTCTCAAATCACACAGGTGCAAATCACAGCAAAACAAAGCACATCACATTCACCAATGTCAAAAATAAACACCAGAGAACCAGGTATCACGAAAATCACACCAAAGTCATCACAGATGTATACAGATCAACACAAAGAGCACATCCAGCAACAAAAATCACAGGAAGCATATGCAGATGGAAAATTTTCAGTGAGAAAAGTACAGTTTGAAAAGATATGTTTTGAGTGCTCTCTTGAATGCAGGTGTTGGGGTGTAACGGAAGTGTGAGGGCAGTGAATTCCATTGTTTAGGAGCAACACAAGAAAAGGAATGTTCACCGCAAGTTTTAGTACGAATCTTTGGAATGAACAATTGTGCGCTTGTTATTTGAAGAACGGAGTTGTCTGGATGATGAATAGACAGAAAGTAAATCTGAAAGACGGACAGGACAAGAATCAGTGAAGAAATTGTGACAATGGACTGAGAGTTTGTATTATATTCGTGCTTGAATGGGGAGCCAATGAAGGGAAGCGAGTAGGGGAGTGATATGCTGACGTTTCTTAGCTTTGAGAGTGAGAAGTGCTGCAGAGTTTTGAACCTTTTTAAGTTTGTCAACACAGTGTTTGGGGCAGCCAGCAAGAAGAACATCTCCATGATATAATCTAGATAGAAGAAAAGAACAAACCAAAGTCTTTGTGGTTTCTGTGGTTAGATATTGCCGAATGGAGCTGATTTGTTGGAGTGCTGCATATGCTGACCTTAAAATGTGGTTGATGTGTGTGTCAAGTGTCATGTCATCAGAAAGCATGTAACCTAAACTGCGTGCAGATGCTGAGAAAGGTATGTCTGAGATCCCTACCAGGATAGATGAAGGCTTTGGCAAGTCAGAAAATGAGCGCTTTGAGTGAATGAGAAGTGCCGCTGTCTTATTATCATTTAGTTTGAGTTTGTGATTTGTCATCCATGAATTGACATCTGTGATGCATTACTGTATAGTCTGTATGGTTTGACCTATTTCTGTAGGGTGACATGTTCTATAAAGCTGCGTGTCATCTGCGAAAGATTGATTGGAAACAAAGTGACTTTGGATGAGTCAAATGACGTCAGATGCGCCGTAGCGCTGTGGATAGATACACTATCTTCGGAACTGAATATACATGGTTTGATCCCACTTGCATGCCCTTTTAATATTTAATACTGAACATTTTATGACGATTATTTTTTAATCTGCTTTTCCCTCACTTGATTCCTTTACTGGATAAAGTGCATATCACAAGTGAGTCTTGAAGGCCCCACCTCTTATTCTTATATTTCAAGGTTTTGATTTCTATGTATATTTTATCTTTGTAATATTTAGATATGCTTCACATTACCCTTCACCCCTCTGTCACCACTGCTTCACATTTCTCCTCACCCCTCTGTTACCACTGCTTCACATTTCTTATCACCCCTCTGTCACCACTGCTTCACATTTCTCATCACCCCTCTGTCACCACTGCTTCACATTTCTCATCATCCCTCTGTCACCACTGCTTCACATTTCTCATCACCCCTCTGTCACCACTGCTTCACATTTCTTATCACCCCTGTCACCACTGCTTCACATTTCTCATCACCCCTCTGTCACCACTGCTTCACATTTCGTATCACCCCTGTCACCACTGCTTCACATTTCTCATCACCCCTCTGTCACCACTGCTTCACATTTCTTATCACCCCTGTCACCACTGCTTCACATTTCTCATCACCCCTCTGTCACCACTGCTTCACATTTCTCATCACCCCTCTGTCACCTCTGCTTCACATTTCTCATCACCCCTCTGTCACCACTGCTTCACATTTCTTATCACCCCTTTCTCACCGCTGCTTCACATTTCTCATCACCCCTCTGTCACCACTGCTTCACATTTCTCATCACCCCTCTGTCACCTCTGCTTCACATTTCTCATCACCCCTCTGTCACCACTGCTTCACATTTCTTATCACCCCTTTCTCACCGCTGCTTCACATTTCTACTCACCCTTCTCTTACCGCTGCTTCATATTCCCACTCACCCCTCTCTCAACACTGATTCGCATTCTCACTCACCCCTCTCTCAACACTGATTCACATTTTCACTTTACGAGAAATCATGGGACTGCGAGAAATTGTGCAATGTGTGAGAAAAGCGTGGGAATTTCCCCTTAATTTCATTAAAAGAACCCAAACATTTCCTTTGTCATCGTGGTTGGTTTCTTGTCTTTTCCCAAAACAATTCTTGAGAAAAATGAAATGAAACAACAACAACAACAACGAATAGAGAAAAGAGGGATACGATGACAACACAATCATAAGCCTCCTTCGGTCAGTATTGACCATGGATAATTCCTAGGTCGTGTATGCCCTTGTACAGTGCTGGCTGTAGCTGAACAGGACGATGCGCGAATGACAGTCTCTGTCACACAAATGAAGTCACACCAGTGGATTGACTGTGCTGTTTAAACTGCAGCGTTCCTTTCTGCAGGTCTGCTTTTCTTCTGCTGCACACATCAGTCTTTCTTTTCCTAATTTCAGTTGCTTGGTCCAGTTGCTCCAACTGGAACGGTCGTCTGCGAGGTCCTGCCAGTGCTGTGTCAATTTCCAGAGCCTTTAAATTCCTCTTGCCTGACGTCATTTCTCCGTAGAGAAGGTCTTTGGGGATTCGGCCATCCTCCATAGGAAGGACGTTGCCCAGCCAGCGAAGCTTTGGCTGCCTGACCTGAGCAGACTGAACGTGGCTGGGACGAGACAGCACTTCGGTGTTGGGCACTTTGTCCTTCCACAATTTGCCCAGGACATGATGTGGCGGATACACCTCAAGTGGAAGGCATTCAGTCTCTTCGTATGCTTGGCATAGGTTGACCATGTCTCCCATAGAGTAGTGTGCTGACAATGCAGCATGGTACACTGCCATCTTGGTCATGACAGGGTGATTGGAGTTCTCCCACAGTCGTGGTGAGACAAGCAAGTGTAGCTGCTGCCTTTCCAATCATCTTGTGGATCTCTTTGTCCAAGGATAGGTTGCTACTGATGATGGACCCGAGGTATGTGAAACGGTTCGCTACCTCCAGTTTATAGTCATCGATGTGATGACTGGTGAGGCTTCTACACCCTGACCCAAAACCTCCGTCTTCTTTGGGCTGATAGTCCGAAGTCCTTGCACGCCTGGGAGAAACGGTCAATCAGGGTCTGGATTTCCTGCTATGCATGAGTTATGACGGCATTATCTGCAAACAGCATGTTTCTGATCAGGGGTCCGATTCAGGGGGACTGACTTGCGTACGTCGGATGTAAAGCAAAACGTCTGGACTTAGAAAGTCAAGTATTCAAGGGGCGGACGGGATGGTCTGACAACGAACGACTGGACCTCTCACAAATTGACAACGCCTTCGTTCTAATTTAGGAAAGGGATTTTCCCGAACAAGTTCCCCTGTGCCCATGCTTGTCAGCTGCTACATGGAATGAAATTTACTCTCGGTTTGTTCGGCCTGGAGTTCATTGTGTCTAGAGGGCATCACTAACACGTGCTATCGTACCGCACGTACATGGTTGACTGACTCCAACGAAATCGCTGTTTTGTTTTGAAAAGCACCAGTGTGTGTGTGTGTGTGTGTGTGTGTGTGTGTGTGTGTGTGTGTGTGTGTGTGTGTGTGATTATAAATTTTAAGCATTATGTTTCTTTTTGTTGTATTGATTAAAGGCACAATAGAAATTTATTATTATTATTATTATCATCATCATCATCATCATTATATACTTCTAGAAGGTGCATTCTGGTTGACTGCAGTACCCTACAAAAATAAACGCGCCGTTTGTCTTCAACAAAGTCTGGGCTTCAGCCGTTTTTGTCCACGTTTTGACTCGGACTTGGCTTAAGTCGCCCGCCATGAATTCCAGCTTCCGATGGATTGTCTCGGACAACACGTATTGTCCGGGCGTTTCCGTTTACACCTTTCCCATGAATTGGACCGCAGGGCCTTCCGTACTTTTGTTTTGTGGCTTTGAGGTGGGCAAAGTTGAATAGCATGCCACCTGATCATGTGTGAAGTTAGATTCCCTCTGTTGCAGTGTCAAAAGTATGCTTCAGGAGCACAGAAAAGATCCTGAACGGCGTAGGGCTGATGACGCAGTCTTGTTTTATGCCACTGTGTATGTCAAATAGCTCGGATATGCTGCCGTCGTACAGCACTGTCCCATTCATGTTGGCATGGGAGGATTTGATAAAGCTCTGCGATTTCGGTGGACAGCCAATCTTTGGTAGGATCTTGAAAAGGCCCTCTCTGCTTACCAGATCGAATGTTTTGATGAGGTCGATGAAAGGAATGTACGCGAGCATGTTCTGTTCTCTGCATTTCTCCTGAAGTTGACAAAACGGGAAGACCATGATGACAGCAACAATCTTGATAAGAAAGATAGCGTTAGCGAGGACATCGTCAGTGATGATGCTAATACTGGTACCAGCTAAATACATTTCATATGAATGCATCAAAATCGGAATTACAGAAAACAGCAAAATTATGGCAATGTGTGTAACTCAAACAGAAATATATACCAAGACTTTACCGTAATACTTCCCTAGGGATGTTGGGAACAAAATAGAAATGAAATAACTTTCTATACGTATGTATGTATGTATATATATATATATATATATATATATATATATATATATATATATGTGTGTGTGTGTGTGTGTGTGTGTGTGTGTGTGTGTGTGTGAAAGAAAAATATGTGTTACAATGCTTTTCCTTCGCGAGGGAAGCGTGGAAACGGACCCAAATTAGAATAACTTTTGACGTTTGTTGCGATTCAACCTTTCCTTTCGCATTTCCTTCATTTCAGGCTTGTTCATGTGTTCATTTGTTTGTGTTACATCCATTTGCATGCAACGTCTCACTGAAATTATGTTCTCGACGCCAGAAAAAATCCTGAGAACATGAAATATTGTTGTTGTTTTTAAAACGGCAGAGTCAAAAAGGAAAACCAAACAAAAAAAGACAAAAAGAAACACACGCAAACGTGCGCGCGCGCGCAAACACACACAGACACAGACACGGACAGACAGACAGACAGACAGACAGACAGACACACACACACACACACACACACACACACACACACACACACACACATTAATGTACAAAATGTTTGAAATGATCGTGTGTCATCACCGTCGACGTCTTCACTAACGTCACCATCATTATCATGATCGTCGCTCTCTCTCTCTCTCTCTCTCTCTCTCTCTCTCTCTCTCTCTCTCTCATATCTAATGTTTTGTGGAAACATTCATAGATCATTTCCAGTCAAATATATTCCATGGTTTTAAAGTATTTTGTAAACCTGCTATAAAATTTTCCAAACAAGGAAGGAGATCAGGTGGTGTGATTTGCTTGATAAAGAATGATTTAATTCCTTTTGTAAAATGTTTTGATGTTACTGAATATGTAAAGTGTTGCGTGCTGGTATTCGATAAAAAGCTTTTTGGGACAGATAAAGGTGTGTTGTATGTTTGCTCTTATGTTCATCCAGGAGGTTCTCCTTTTTACACTCAGTTTGATAACGATAATGGAATTAGTTTACTTGAAGAATATCTGGTAGATTTTGTTCTGGAGAAAGATGTTTATGTTATATTATGTGGTGATCTGAACAGCAGAACGTGAAATATGTCTAATGGTTATTCTGCTTGTAATATTATGGACAGTCAGTGTAAGAGCATGTCTTACAGTTCCAAACGATGTGCTGAGGACTGTCATTTAAACAAATATGGGAAACTGCATTAGACTTCTGTATACTGAATGGTGTATGTAAAGGCGATCTGATTGGTCGCTATACATATATGTCTGAATCAGGATGTAGTGTGAATGACTATTTTATTTTTTCAAATGATTTGCTTTTACTGGTGTATGACTCTTGTGAGCTCCTTGAAGACGAACAGTTTTACTCTGATCACATGCCTGTAACAGTCACAGTTGTTTTTCCACATGGAAACAAAAGTTACAACAGTGTTAAAGAAAGAAATGAGGAGTAAATAGTTTGGAATGTTGCACATGTCGATGTGTTCATTTATAAGTTGTCCATGCCAGAAATCCGTGTGAAACTGGACTGTGCAATGAATCAAATAGACGTGGATGTAAATGATGCCTTGAATGTATTCAATGAATGTATGAAAGAATGCTCTGTTTGTATGACGCAACATACATCTGTTTGTAGTGGTAAGAAATCACGTGACTGGTTCGATCATAAGGTAAAGAAGAGAAATGTTAGAAGACTATCAAGAATTATTTGTCGATTTTTAAAGCCTGAAGATTATTAAGTATATTCTATTGCTAGGCATGAATACAAACATTTACTTAGGAGAAAAAAGAAAGTTTAATGATAAAGTGTTAGATCATCTTATTTCTTCCATAAAGAATCAGAAAGGAATTTTGAGTTACGATTCACAAAGTGTCTTTTAAAAGAAAACATACCAGAAATGATATCACTATTGATGAATGGTTTCAACATTTCAAATCTTTATTAGAGAAAGAACTCAGTAATATTAATGTTATTGACGTATTATATGTTGATGACAGTCGACACTGATAATTACATTAGTCGTCTAATTTCGAAAAAAAAAAAAGAACTGCTATTAGCTTTTAGAAAACTTAAAAAACGGAAAGCATCTGGTCCTGATGGTATTATTAATGAGCTGCTGATAAATTCAAATAGTCAAGTGGTTGATTTTTTCTTGAAACTATTTAATACTCTCTTTGATAGTGGTGAGTTCCCTGAAAACTGGACAGAATAAATAATTTTGACATTGTTTTCAAGGGTGGTGTTAATAATGTTAATAACTACAGAGGTGTATCTCTTAGCGATGTAAGTAGGAAACTTTACAGCTCTATTATAAATAAATAACAGATTATAAGAGTAGGTTAAGGAAAATGACATTACTGGTGAACATCAAGCAGGCTTAAAAAAGGGATACTCAACCATAGATCATATGTTTACTTTATTAGCGCTAATACAGAAACAATGTTCTTACAACCGTAAACTATATGTAGCTTTTATTGATTTCGAGAAAGCTTTTGATTCCATAAATAGAAATCTATTATGGTCAATTCTGATTAAACATGGCATCAGAGAGAAATTGCATAGATGTATTAAAAGCATGTACAACAATGTCAAATGTAGGTTAAGATGTGGTGCAAACTTGTCCGATTATATCAATTGTTCTGCTGTAGCGAAACAAGGTAATGTATGTTGCCCGTTATTATTTTCCATCTTCATAAATGAGTTAGCATTACACGTTATCAATAATTAGGAGACGTGGAGTTACTTTGATGCTGAATGCTTTTGAGTTATTCATTCTTTTGCTGGCTGATGATGTAATTTTGTTTTCAGAGACAGTCGTGGGTTTACAGACTCAATTAAATAACTTACATGTAGCTGCTTCAATACTTCAATTAAAAGTTAATATGGGTGGGGAAAACCAATATAATTGTATTCCAGAAGGGTGGATACTTAGGTGCAAGGGAAAGGTGGTATATGATGGTGCTCAAATGCCTGTAGTTAATGTCTACAAATACTTTGGAATATTTTTCTTCACCCGTCTCAGTTTTGTTGTCGTTTGTAAAGACATTGTCAGTGAAGCTAAGAATGCCTTGATATGTATTATGCAGAAGTTGTATTTACTCAATAACAATTCCTTAGAACTGTTCTTAATAATAATAATAATGAATATATAGACGCCCTATCTCCGGAGAGCCCAGAGCGTTTACAAATACAATTACACATACATACATTGATGCAGATACACTTCATAACATTCATTTGCCTATACGCATCACAAAATAAACAGGTCACACAGACACACACAGACACACACAGACACAACACACACACACACACACACACACACACACACACACACACACACACACACACACACACACACACACCACGCATTCATACCGATACAGCCCCATTCCTCTCACCACCCACCAACAATCAAAGACAGACACACATGGCGGGAAAACTAATCATAACAACTGTGCAAAGTTTTGATAGCTGATTTGAATGAGGATAAAGACTGAGTGTATCGAACAGAATAAGGGAGTTTGTTCCAGATGACAAGTCAATTGAAAGAGAAAGCACGTTCCCCATGGAGTTTCCTTCGCCTGTTTGGTATATAGCAAGCTTTTGGATTCACAGGTACAATCTATTATGGAATATGGATCGGAATCGTTGGGTTTGGATAAAGCAGCAATCCACTGTGAATCTGTTCATCTGTTTGCTATTAAAAGGTTTTTGGAGTAGGTTCGAGAACACCTAACGATTTAGTTTATGGTGAAACCAATCGTTATCCGATATATGGGAATTCCGCCGTCAGTTTCATTCGGTACCGGTTAAGATTATTACAGATGAAAAATCATATACTACCATATAAAGCTCACAAAATGTTTTACCACTTAGCTGCCAATGGCAAGAAAAACTGGGTTTCAAATGTACGACTTTGTGTGAAAATGGATTTGGGCATGTATGGTTAAAACAGGGTGTGGGTTGTTTTAAAAGTTTTATACTCGCTTTTCGTCGGCGTCTAGTTGATTGCAGGTGGCAAACTTGAGATCCACATACTAGTACGAGTGAAAAGTTTAGTCTTTATAGAATTTTTTGTCAGTAATCTTGATATGAAACCATATCTGTCGTTAAACATTGATTGACATCTCGGGTGTATTGCAATAAGATTCAGACTCGGCATAACTGATTTGGCTGTCCATCGTTTAAGGTACAGAACATATAAGGAAGCGAGGCTAACAGGAATTATGTCAGCTTATGCAGTAGCCATCTATTTCGGAATGTTCCTACCTGTGGGGCGTTGGGGATGAGGGGCTAGTTCAACACGGAACAGCCGTTGATCTTTTGATCCCTCAGTGCCTGCATGAAGGGTGTGCAGGTTAAGGTGACAGCACTGTGCATGGTCTGTCACCTCCACTGCCTCTCCATCCTCCTTCCACCACCAAAGGAACCGGGTTTTTTCCCTATCAGATCAGTTTGCATCAGCTTCTCTTCATATATGTCTGATTCTCACTGCAGGGTGTGCGGTGGACGGGATGATTGAAAGCCTGTTTCTTGTCAGGTCTCTTGCTCCTGGCACCGGTAAGGATAGGACTGGATTTGCGATAAAGCGTCTGTTCGATCGACCAATTCTGGGTCAGTAAGCTGTCTGCCGGACTAGCGAGGAGTGCTGTATTTTCCTAGTGGCCGATTCGTGTCAGGATCGGCTGTTTGTTTTGTCTTGGTCACGGGTTTCTGGGCTAAGCGGGATTCCAGGGCAGAAATCGGGGATTCCCGCTCCTGTTTGTTGTAGGGAAGGGGGACAGAATTGGCGGGTCTTCATTTGATGTGCTGACACGTTCTTCTCGCCTGAGAGGCTTTACCCCGTGTCCACGTAATTTCTGTCGTGGACTTTTGTTATTTACATATCGATTTTTGGGGGTGAGTGATTTTGATGATGTCAATGTTGCCGTTGTTTCGTTATTTAGCAGCAGCAGCTGGAAAAGTCCGTTGTGTGTGTGTGTGTGTGTGTGGCTGCTGTTTCGTTTTACAACTACTACTACAACTGCAGGTGCTGTTGCTGTTGTCATTTGTCACCACCATCATCAACATCGTCATTGCCATCATCTTAATCGTTATCATTACTGATTATGTTGTTGAAATAGAGAGAGAGAGAGATTCAAGATTCAAGATTCAAATGGTTTAATGACTTAAGCAACATGCTCATATCACCGTGGAAAATACGCTCCACCCCTCTCCCACCCCTTCGAACGTTCACTCCCTCCTACACTTTTCACAACATTCTATTGCTTTTCATAAGGAAGACAAAACAATATCTAACGGTATGTATACGCACAATCATCGTAGACTACTGCTGAGGTTGATATCTAAGTAACCCGAGGCCATCGACCCGATTACGTAGTCACAGAGAGGGAGGGGGAGAGAGAGAGAGAGAGAGAGAGAGAGAGAATATTCAAATAACATTTGTCAATTTAACTATCTTCACAATCGATTAACATACATTTCCACCAACGAATCAATTAAACAGTGGCAACATAAATCGAATGGCATTTTGCATGCTAAGAATTGGTTTTCGAAATGAAGCTTTGTATGTGAGATCATTTACGCTGAGTCCCTTCGCAGTCTTAAGCTATGGTAAATAAATTTTGCTAAGCTGTTTGAATGTTGCACATCACACAAAAACGCCATGGGATGTATTTTAAGTTTCTTCACGTTATCTTTTGTAAAATATTTCTGTCTTAAATCATCGGTTGCTGTGCACATCGACAGAAAATGCGTTTCATCTTCCAATCGGCATTTACACAAAGGACACGATAAATCTACCCCATAGTCAGAAGAAAAGCGTAATTTATGTGTTTTTATGTCAGATATGCCAAGCCTGAATCGAATGAATGTGTCTCGAAGTTTAATATTTTTGATACTTTCGAAGTAAGGTTCTAAAGATAATTCAGTTTTGAATAATCTGTACACAGAATATCTTTCACGTTCCTTGATTCTTTCATTCCACCCTTGAAACCAGCAGTCAGATATACGTTCTTTATATTCTCGTAAAAACCAGTTAATCTCTTGTACCCCTTGATTAAGCCAAACAAACCCAAAACCATAAATTGTTAAATGTCTCTGGACATCCGTGACCCAGCAATCTTTACCATTGTCATGAATATTAAGAAGCATGTTGTATGATTTCTTAGGAAGTCTACTATTTTCCATTCTGGTAAGACGTAGCCAATATCGAATTGCATTTACTTTTGCATCTATCCATAGTGGTTTCCTGCCCGTTTCACCATATACCATGTCGTTTGGCGTTTTTGGAGATACATTAAGAAGTTTTTTTTAAAGCAAATAAATGTGCCTTTTCAATGCGTGAGTCGTTTAGCAAGCCCCAAACCTCTGACCCGTATAAAAGCATGGGTTTAATTTGTGTATCGAATAATTTGAAGACAAGCGATGGAGTTACATCACCAATACTCCACATGGTTCTAAATATATCAAGAATTCCAGCTTTTGCTTTAGTTATATGTTTGTTAAGAGAGAAAGAGAATGAAAGCCGAGTGCTGAGCAAAATTCCTAGGTAATTGTAAGCATTAACAATTTTTATCTCCGTACCTTTGTAAAACCATCTTTCTCGACTAGCAATGTACCCACCCTTCCTAAAAATAACAATATTCGATTTTTCCAGATTTACTGTGAGATTAAGGGAATCTGCATTCTTTGCTAGCAAAGTCAGCTGATGCTGTAATCCAACTGGAGTGAATGATATCAAAGCTACGTCGTCAGCAAATAGCAATATAAACAATTCGTAAAAATCTGGGTAAAGCTGAGCTCCATGTTTTCCATTACTAACAATGTCAGTGGCTAGTTCGTTAATAAATAAGGAGAAGAGTAATGGGCTAGTTATTTCCCCTTGTTTGAGTCCTTTTTGACAAAAAAGAAAATCTGACAGTCCCGACCCGTCCCCACTTCTGACTCGGAATTTTACCGTTTTGTACATGCTTTGAATTGCGTAGAATATTCTCCCACTTAAGCCATGTTTGAAAAGTATAGGCCAGAGTTTACTGTATGATACAAAGTCGAATGCTTTCTTGAAGTCGATGAAGGCAACATAAAGTTTTTTATTTTGTGCTAAGTATTTCTGAATGACTGCAAAGAGTGTAAAAATATGATCTATTGTAGAGTGATCCTTCCTAAAACCCGCTTGCTCTTCTCCTATACTTTCATTCTCCTCGATCCAAGTGACTAGACGCTTATTAAGTATATAACTGTACAGCTTACTACATACATTTAAAAGGGAAATCCCACGATAGTTATTTGGGTCATCTGTTTTACCTTTCTTGTAAACTGGTTGAATAATTGCTTCTGACCAAGACTCTGGGTATTGCCCAGTGCTAAAGGCTTGATTAAATAAACGTACCAAAAATGGTGCTACAGTACTTGCAGAGTAGATAAATACCTCAGGAATTAAAGTATCAGGGCCACCAGCTTTATTATGTTTTAAATGGTTGATAGCATCAAAGACTTCATCAATTAGAATATCACCGTTTAACTGCAAATTGAATTCATCATCATGATCACATCCATCATGGATAATTACTTTCTTTAGATCCATAATGTTTATGGCATCAAATACTGTAGCAAAGTACTTTATCCATTCTTCCTTTGAGATGTTTCCATTAATAATTTTCCTTGATGATATTGACTTAATGGTAGCCCAAAATGTTTTTGGGTCATCGATACTATCAATAATCTTATTTTTCATATGACTTTTATACATGGCGGATTTTGATTTTAACAAGTGTTTATATTCATGTCGCTTTAAGAGGTAGTCATCCATCTTTTCATTTAAACCACTATTTCTATATTGTCTGAGTGAACGTTTTGTAATTGCTTTACTTTCTCGGCATTCTTTGTCATACCATTTTTGTTTGCGAGCATGATTTGATACCGTTATTTTCCTCTCCATGCATGAGGAAGCTTGCACTAATATTGATGTAAGCCTATTCACAGCTTCATGCATATCGGTCTCAATCAACCTTGTTGCCAATAGTAAATTATCCAGCAGGCTGTCTAGCTCGTTATTGAACATGTCTAATTTTGTAGGATCCCACACAAGCTTTTCTATAACAATAGGCTTGTTCCTTATTGGAATCGACTGAGTACTTTTTGTGCACCTCAGCTGACAAGTGATTGGCATATGCTGAGAGTCTATCCTCTCTCCTATGCTCATTTTCTGCGGCAAGTGAGCAATCGTACGTGATATAACAAAATAGTCTATTACACTATTTCCTGCGCTAGAAATGAATGTAAATCGGCCATTGTCGTCACCAGTGCAGTTGCCATTGAGGAAAACTAGATCAAAAAGTGCTCCTAAATCTAGGAGTTTTGTACCGAAATCATTTTCTCCCTGATCTTCAGAATTTCTTATTTCTTGATCTGAAAGCGAGCTATCTTTCCATTGTTCAGAATAACTTTCAACATGCATCCTCATAATAGGCTGCTTATTGGATGTTCTGGCATTGAGATCGCCACATATAAAGAACGGAACGTCACCATATTTCTCAACTATCTGTAACAGACAGTTTTCAAGCATTTCAATCCCGTCATTAAAGTCAGAGCCTGCATAGAAAGGTGAGCCTACAGGTGGCAAGTATGTGCAAACAAGAAACATATCGTTACTAATACCGAAGAGATTCTTTGATAGCTTTAAAATGATAAGGTTATTACCATCGAATTCAATTCTTTGAATGTATTTTTCAATAGTTTTCCGAACCATAACTATGACACCACCCGATTTTCGACCAGAAACGGATAACTTAACGGCTGGTGAAACATACAGTATGAAATCTGAAAATACGTCAGTTTTTGTATCTGAAACAAATGTCTCAAGTAAACAGACTAAATCAAACTTATTTAAATAGTTCACGAAATCTGTATCCTGAATTTTAGATGTAAATCCAGCGATATTATAAGAAAGGAATGAAACATATTTTATATTCATAAAAACAGGGCCTTGGCCTCTATCCTATTTATTACCTGGATGACCATCAGTCTTTTTCTTAGTCTGCTTTTTAGTTGCATGCCTTCTTTGTTTGTCTGAATTCTTATTTGGAACATGTGTCAGCCATGGTTGAATAGCAGACTGTCTGTACGACGTACGGCGCCCTCTAGTCTGTCTTGGTGAAAATGCAGGAGCCATGGCGTTGAGGTCTGACACGGGAGCAGTTCCCTGACTCTGGGCTGAAGGGGTGCGACTGTGACCTGAGCATGTGGACCTAGTGGGCAAGGTTGAAGTACCAGGACCCTGACCTGCTAAGGCGTTTCTCTGGGGCAGGTGTGGAGGGGCATGTCCCTCACCTGAGAAGACGTTCCTCTGGGGCTGGTGTGGAGGGGCAGGTCCCTCACCTGAGAAGACATTCCTCTGGATCTGGTGTGAAGGGGCAGGTCCCTCAACTGCTGGGACATTCCTCTGGGGCTGGTGTGAGGGGGCAGGTCCCTCACCTGAGAAGACGTTCCTCTGGATCTGGTGTGAAGGGGTAGGTCCCTCACCTGAGAAGACGTTCCTCTGGATCTGGTGTGGAGGGGCAGGTCCCTCACCTGAGAAGACGTTCCTCTGGGGCTGGTGTGGAGGGGCAGGTCCCTCGCCTGCTGGGGCATTCCTCTGGAGCTGGTGTGGAGAGGCAGGTCCTTCACCTGCTGGGACATTCCTCTGGAGCTGGTGTGGAGGGGCAGGTCCCTCACCTGATAAGTCGTTCCTCTGGATCTGGTGTGGAGGGGCAGGTCCCTCACCTGAGAAGACGTTCCTCTGGATCTGGTGTGGAGGGGCAGGTCCCTCACCTGATAAGACGTTTCTCTGGATCTGGTGTGGAGGGGCAGGTCCCTCACCTGATAAGACGTTCCTCTGGATCTGGTGTGGAGGGGCAGGTCCCTCACCTGATAAGTCGTTCCTCTGGATCTGGTGTGGAGGGGCAGGTCCCTCACCTGATAAGTCGTTCCTCTGGATCTGGTGTGAAGGGGCAGGTCCCTCACCTGCTGGGACATTCCTCTGGATCTGGTGTGAAGGGGCAGGTCCCTCACCTGCTGGGACATTCCTCTGGATCTGGTGTGAAGGGTCAGGTCCCTCACCCGAAAAGACGTTCCTCTGGATCTGGTGTGGTGGGGCAGGTCCCTCACCTGATAAGTCGTTCCTCTGGATCTGGTGTGGAGGGGCAGGTCCCTCACCAGATAAGTCGTTCCTCTGGGTCAGGTGTGGAGGGGCAGGTCCCTCACCCGAGAAGACGTTCCTCTGGAGCTGGTGTGGAGGGGCAGGTCCCTCACCTGAGAAGACGTTCCTCTGGGGCTGGTGTGGAGGGGCAGGTCTCTCAACTGCAAGGACGTTCCTTAAGGACTGGTTCGGAGGGGCAGGTCCCTGACTTGCATGGACGTTCCTCTGGAGCTGGTGGGGAGGGGCAGGTCCCTCAACCGAGAAAACGTTCCTCTGGGGGTGGTGTGAAGGGGCAGGTCCCTCACCTGCGAAGACGTTCCTCTGGATCTGGTGTGGAGGGGCCGGTCCCTCACCTGCGAAGACGTTCCTCTGGATCTGGTGTGGAGGGGCAGGTCCCTCACCTGCAAGGACGTTTCTCTGGGGCTGGTGAGGAGGGGGAGGACTCTGGTCTGGAAGGTCGCTCCCATGAAATTGTTCGGGAGAAGCTTTTCTCAGCTCCTGGCTTGGTTCGGGAATCCCGTGTGGTTGGCTACTGTCTTGAGGTGCACATCTCTGAGGATAAATTTGCGCCGTACACACCTCATTCAATGGCTGGTCTTGCTCTGGTTCTTCGGGCATGGTTTCTAACGCTGTACCCCAAGTAACCATACTCAGCTGATCAAAATCGGGATCTGACTGCTCACTGCTGGCGTCATCCTGTATGTCTTCTCTAGAGACAGCGGACCTATCAGAAAAGCTCTCTGAGCTGGATATCACCTCGTATGGTCCATGACTAGCTTTCAACGTCCAGTGAGTGTTCACTGATGAACGAGGCGTGTCAAGGGTACAGCATCTTCTTGTAGGGGGAGACCCGTCACTGATGCACAAATCTGTCTGTTCTCTGTCTCGAGTCAGGCTGTCATTCAGTCGGCTGTTACAGGCGTTCGGCCCGTTAACCTTTAAACTTGGTTCCCTACTTTGTGTTCTGGGTTGGTAAGCTGCACCAAAGTGTCCCATCGCGTGATAAGTGCCGGTGTGGACTGTGCTGTTGCTGTTGCTGTTAACACAATTTCTACTTCTGGAGGGTGTGGAAAAGGAATCTTTCTTTGGAATCAAAGGCGATGTTTTCAGTTTGCCGTTGACGAAGTAACCGTGTATTCCCTGCCTTCTGAGAGCAGACAGTTGCGCTGACTGCTGTCTTGTGAGGTCGTTTGCTACACGTATTCCAACTGTCCTCAAGTTGTCACGCAGAGACCTGTTCCGTAGGATTTCTATTTTGTCCCTCCATTGTGTGAACTTCACTATCACCGGTCCTGAATTTCCTGTTCCTGATGTTCGTCTGTTATTGCCTCTGATTTTGTTCATTTCTTGTATGTCCGCAGTTGTAAAAGGAACAGAAAAATGTCCTGCATTATTTAAAATATCAACTAATCTCTGTGCCCGCGTTTCTTGTGAATCATATGGAATTTCTTCGAACCCCCAAATCTTCAAATTATTTTTTCTAACAAGGATTTCCAAACGATTGACCTCTCCCTTTAAGAAGGTTACATTGTCTTCCAGAAAATTTACACGTTCCAGTGTTTTCTTTTGTTCTTGAGCAACAAACTCTAAAACTAGCTCGTTTTGTACTAACCTCTGTAGAATGTCATGTGGTGATGGGAAAGGTGGACCGGGGTTTGATTCAATATCACCACACGCCAGAAGAAGACTGGAAAGAAACACTGACACAACAACCAGCAATGATGATTTTTTCTCCAAAAATACCAAAGTCGGGCAGATTAACAGTTTGTGTCGTCTCACTCCTCTGAAACTGGGTGATTTTCCCACAAACCAGAAACTGACAGCAAGCATTTTGACCCAACATTGAATGTCATTTTGAAGAACGTAAACATTGTTTTCTTTTCCAAGCAGAATGAAAGTTTCACACGGAGTGTCCACAGTTGGACAAGTGACACACACACACAGTATCACGAAGGCAGCGAGAGTTGTGCGAGCCAAGCTCACGGGCCAACTGAGTTTGAATTGCACGGACCTTGATCGCTGTGATTTGCACAGTCTTTTCTGCATGAAAAAATTAAAAGTCCAATAAAAACTACCACAAGTTGTCCGCCACGATGAATTTGGTACTGGCATGATCAGCAACTTGTCACGATCAAGCTAATATGAAAAGTCACGCACTCACATTAATGCCAAATGGCTTAATTAGCATTCTTGAAGGAGCCTGACACATCGTCGACTGGCCTGAACCGTGATCACTCACCAAGCCCGAGAGAGAGAGAGAGAGGACAAGGGAAATTGATGTGGTTATGACATGGAGAGACGTTTCACTGATATTCACTGATATGACACATCGTTATTGAAAACTGATTTTGGATCTGCTAAAATCAATATATATATATCACATCTCAGTCTTCACTGAGAAATCCCTGCCCCTATTCAGCCCATGATTTCGAACAAACTCTCTCCATTCAACTTCACACATGTCACCGACACTGGCCCTGAATGTGTATCTGATATTGTTTGGCATTACACGCTGATTAGAAATCTCCATTCTTTTTCTGATAATAGTAGTCTCTGTGTTCCATCTGTCAGACCAAAGTCATAAAGCCAGCTTACTTTCAGGGTTCCACCATCAATAAGACCCTTCATTTAACATTAGACACTCCACTTCCACCGCCAGTTTCAAATCTTCTCTGAAGACCCATCTGTTTAAATAGAGCTGGTCTCGTTGTCCACCCCAGTTCCCAAATGCTTATCAATCATGCTAGGAATGTTTTGTGTTTGATTGTGAGACCATGCGTGAGATCAAAGACCCTGGTCTCAAAAAACGTCCCACAGTTTACTTCTTTACGAGTGCGAGCCAAGACGTGGGTTACAGACCTTCGTTGTGGGCTGAAAATGAGCAGCTGTGGTGGAGAGCCACACTGAGTGACACTGTGGAGTTTGGTCAGTCTGTGCTGCGCTTAGGCCATGTTTTTTGAAAATGTGTGAGACAGGCAGAAAGAGAGGACATATAGGGAGGAAGAAATTCAAGATTCAAGATTGTTAATTCATGTATAGGCCTAGGTCCCTTATGAAGGGGTATATGAAATCCATATTATATAAATGTTACATACCAGCACCATCAAACACAGATACAGCCAAACTGTATTCAATTTCAAAATCTAGAACTACAGGATCAGCTTGGAAATCAACTTGGCACTGCAATGGTTTTTGTTCCTGTTTGGAATTTCGCAAATTGGAAGTGGGATGTCTGTTGTGTTCAGTGTCTTGTCATTTGTTGTGACTTTTGTTTGTTCCAAATTTAAAATTTGAACTTATGTGGGGGGGGGGGGGGGGGGGGGGGGGGTTTGTCACAACGCATGACAATCTCGTGTGGAGTGTTTTGTGCATTACCTTCCCCATTTTCCCTCTCCCATTCGAGCATTCGTTTAGTGTGTGTTAGCTCCCGGTTGTGCTTTTTTTACGTGCAATTGGGGAGTCTCGTTTGCGTGTTTGTCACTGCTGAGCAGAGTTTAAAGTCTCTCTGTTCTGTCAGTGACACTTCTCTAGGCTTTGCGCCCGCGGCCTTCTTGGAGGAAGGTCGTGCTTGTTTGGGTTTGGGGCTTTTTGCCCAGTTGGTACCCTCAGTGAGGATGGCTTTTCCTCCGGGTGACCCTTTTGAGGGGGGGGGGGGGAGGGGTAATCCTTCCAGAAGGATAAAATAATTTATGCAGTTTGCAGCGTCCCACTTCCTGTGCCATTTGTCCTTCCACCTGTGTCTGCCGGGCAGCATTTGTGCTGCAGTTGTCTGTTGTCTGCAGTTTTCCCCGCTGCCCTCTTCTCGTCACTGTCATCGTGTACCCGCTTTCATCGTCCTCGTTTTCTTCAGTCTTCGTTGTCCACGTCATCGTTTGTTTTTTTTATCATCTGGTGTTTTGCAGAGTGCTTCAGGTTTTCTTTGTTTATCAACTGTCCTGAGTGCACAACATTCTTCAGATTGTTTTTTTTTCGCTGGACGGACGTGTCTTCAAGCTGTGTGTTTTTTTTGTGTGGGTTATTTATCCATTCTGTTGTCGTTTAAGTGTATCAGTTGTTGTGACTGGGATTGTGGTTAGTTTTATTTGGCAAGTTCTGTGTGTTACTGAATAAATGTATGTAAACCCAGAATTATTTTAGTCTGTGTTTGTGTTGTCTGGGTGTTAGTGCTGGGCTGGGTGGGGATTTCTAGTCCGCTCTCTTATAGCGCGTGACAACAATCAACTTTCAAAGTAGCAATATGTTGGAATTTGAAAGTGTTGTTTAAAAACAAAGAAAAATTTTGAAGTTTCAGAGAACTGAAGTTTGAAGACATTGATAAATTCAAATCAAACATTGTAGGTTGTCTAAAAAAAAAAAAAAAAAAAAAAAAAAAAAAAAAAGCTTAATAAATTCTTCTCGAGCATTCCTTAAAGCTGGACAACAAAGGACAAAATCCATCTGATTTTCTTGTGAGTCTTTACATCATGAACAATTAAATCACTGTCAATACACGTTCTGTATCCATAATGATGGACCGCTAATTCAGAAATGCCTAAGCTGAATCTTGTTATATATTCAAATGTCTATCTATATTTAGCACCAAGTAAGGTTTCAGGACAGACACATTGCAACAAGTCCTATAAAATCTTTTAGTTTTGGATATGTGTCGTGTCTATACCTAGATAGTAATACAAGGGAAATAATTACTATAAAGAGTCAAAGGTCACAGGAAGCGTGACGTGATATCTGGATCAAGATGGTGGATTAAACCGGTGTAACTATTACCAAGTGTCTGTGCAATTTGAATGGTAGCACATGATAACAACACCAACCATCCACGCATACATACACACAAGATACAGATAAGACAATGGCGACGAGTATAAACCTTCTAGGTCGACCACAAGCGTTTGAAGCGGTAGGTGACGCACAAACTCTTAGCATCAAGTGGACTTCGTGGATAGAAGAGTTCGAAGCCTATGCAGACAGTGTTGGTTTATTTGTCAACGAGGACAGTACAGACAACGTGAGGCAACAACGTAGAGCACTCTTGCTATATACGGCAGGCAAGGAGGTGAGAGACATTTTTGCAAATCTTCCAGACAAAGGAACAGCAACAGAATATGATGAAGCAGTGACGGCGCTGACAACACACTTCAAAGTGAAACCAAACAAGACATTTCAGCGACACCAATTCAGAAAACTAACCCAGAATGACACGGAAACTGTTGCTCAATTCGTGGGTAGACTGAGACTGAACGCAGATGGTTGTGAGTTCGATAATATAGAAGACCAGATCAAAGATCAAGTTGTGCAAACAGTGAAATCTGACAGATTGCGACGCAAACTGCTATTACAGGGAGATGAACTAGATTTAACAAAGACTCTTAAGATTGCAGCAACACATGAAGCCGTAGATGAACAAGCTACACAGATGAAACAAGATCATTTGGGTGGAAATGGAGCAGTGGCCAGAATACACACTAATAGTAACATGAACAGTCACAAAAACAAGTCAAGCAAAGGTGAGTGCTATAGATGTGGTAATACTGATCACTATGGCAGTAACCCAAGTTGCCCTGCCAGAGGCAAAACATGTCGCAAATGTGGTGGAGCAAATCACTTCCAAAAAATGTGCCGTTCTAGATCTAAGAGAGAAAGGACAGATCATCGAGATGCTAGACAACTGAAAAATAACCAAGAGGAAGGTAGACAGCCAAGTAGAGGAAACAGAAATCGAGTGAATCAGCTTGACGCAGAAAACTCAGAAAGCGATGAAGAGACGATCCATGTATTCATGACTAGGGAGACTACCGTCAGAGACAGTAAACTTACTATCCAAGTAGGAGGTGTGCCTGTTGACTGTATTGTTGATTCCGGATGCGACATCAACATCATCAGTGAAAAACTGTGGTCAAAACTGAAGTCAAAGAACATAGAACACAAAATCAAGAAATGCACCAAAAAGCTGTACCCCTATACATCAACTACACCACTAAAGACAGTATGTTGTTTTGAAGCAGAAGTGTGTGCTGGTGAAAACAAAGCTATAGTCGACTTCATTGTGATCAGAGAAGATACAGACCCGCTGCTTAGCAGAAAAACTAGCATGGAGCTAAATGTACTTCATATCGGACTGAATGTTCAGAACGTATCAGCAGATGAGAACGAAGACATCAAGACTTAGTTCAAACCACTGTTCACAGGGTTTGGAAAGCTGCAAGGACGTCAAGTCGAGCTCACTGTAGACCCCAAGATAAAGCCAGTCGCACAACCAGTACGACGAACACCATTTGGACTCAGAACCAAGGTAGAGGCCAAGATCAAAGAACTTCTCAACAGTGACATCATCGAGCCCGTGGAGAAGCCTACTCCCTGGGTAAGCCCGGTAGTGATCGTGCCGAAAGCCAACAATGACATTCGTATATGTGTGGACATGCGACGTGTCAATGAGGCCGTGCAGAGAGAACGCCATCCAATACCAACAGTTGAAGAGCTACTGCAAGACATGGCTGAAAGTAGAGTCTTCACAAAACTGGATCTGAAGATGGGCTACCACCAGCTGGAGCTACACCCAGACTCACGAGACATCACTACCTTCGTTACACACTGTGGACTTTACAAGTATAAGCGATTGGTGATGGGCATCAATGCAGCAAGTGAGATATACCAACATGAAATAGCACAGGTGTTACAAGGCATTCCTGGTGTGGCCAATCTCTCAGATGACATCATCATACATGCGCCAGACAGAAAGCAGCATGATGAGCAACTGCAGCAGACACTCCACAGACTCCAAGATGCAGGTTTAACACTGAATCCGGACAAGTGCCATTTCAGAAAAGACGAGATTGAGTTCCTCGGACACAAGCTGACTGCCAAAGGCCTTGACCCTGCAAAGGATAAGGTTGAAGCTGTGATCAACGCCCGTGAGCCACAGAACATCAGTGAAGTGAGGAGTTTCCTTGGGCTAGCAAACTACTGCGCACGTTTCATCCCAAACTTCGCGACATTGACTGAGCCCCCTACGCAGGCTGACCAGAAAAGCTGAAAAGTTTCATTTTGGCCCAGAGCAGAAAGAAGCATTCAAGTCACTAAAAGAAGCCCTAGGTAGTGCAAAGACATTAGGCTACTATGATCCCAAGGCGCCAACTCAAATCATCTGTGATGCTTCGCCAGTTGGATTAGGTGCAGTTCTAGTCCAGAGACAGAAAGGAGCCAGAGTCATCAGCTATGCAAGTCGAAGTCTGACCTCTGTAGAGAAGAGATATTCGCAGACAGAAAAAGAGGCTCTTGCAATCGTCTGGGGATGCGAGAAATTTCATCCCTACATATACGGACTGAACTTTGATCTTCTCACAAACCACAAACCTCTCCAGACTATCTATGGCCCCCGCTCGAAACCAAGTGCTCGGATCGAGAGATGGGTACTTCGACTCCAAGCCTACCAATTCCGAGTCGTGTACATCCCAGGAAAAGCCAACATTGCTGATCCATTGTCCAGACTCTTGCCTACCCAGACCCCTCCACCATTCTCAAACGTTTCTGAAGAAGCTGAAGAACACGTCAGATTCGTCACAAACAACGCAACGCCATGTGCTGTGACAACGGCTGAAATTGAAAAAGCATCAGCTGAAGACGACGAGCTGGAGACAGTCAGACAATGCATAGAGACAGGACAGTGGCACAATTGTGACAAGCTGTATGCCGCTGTGAGCCATGAACTGTGTACTGTTGGCAACATAGTGCTGAGAGGTTCCCGCATTGTGATCCCCAAAACGTTGAGACCTCGCATTCTGACACTAGCCCATGAAGGACATATGGATATAGTTGGAACAAAACAGAACCTAAGAACCAAAGTTTGGTGGCCTGGCATGGAGAAACAAGCCGAGAAATACTGCAAGACCTGCCATGGCTGCCAACTGGTAAGCCGAGCTAACCCGCCTGAACCAGTGAAGAGCACCAAACTACCAAACGCACCATGGGAAGACCTAGCCATGGACATCCTAGGACCGCTGCCATCAGGACAGGACACTCAGTACTTGTAGTCATTGATTACTACAGCCGGTACTACGAGATTGCCATCATGAAATCTATAACAGCTGAAAAGACTGTGGCAGTGTTAAAGACAATATTCGCCAGGCATGGAATGCCGCTCACAATACACTCTGACAATGGGCCGCAGTTCAAATCTGAAGTCTTCGCAGACTACATGAAAGACATTGGAGCCAAACACATCAGAGTTACACCAAGATGGCCGCAAGCAAACGGTGAAGTTGAACGCCAAAATGAATCACTTCTGAAGAGAATGAAGATCGCACAAACAGAGGGAAAAGACTGGAAGGATGAAATTTTGAAATACTTGCAAGTATACAGAGCATCTCCACATCCTTCAACTGGAAAGAGCCCAGGAGAATTACTGTTTGGACGCAAAATCCGAACAAAGATTCCCCAGTTGCCCAGCGACTACATTGACCAAGAAGTCCAAGACCGTGACGCTGAAAGAAAAGGACTTTCAAAGTTGAATGCTGACCAGAAACGAGGAGCGACTGAGTGCAACATCATGCCCGGAGACACCGTCCTGCTGAAAAGAGACCAGAAACAAGGGAAGCTGGACACAACCTTCCTGCCAGAACCATATGAAGTCATCGAGAAATCAGGCAGCAAAGTGACAGTCCAGTCTCCAAGCGGTGTGAAAATCTCCCGCAACTCATCCCATGTAAAGAAGTTTCACAGCCCAAGTAGTGATGAGCCCAGCAGTCCACGGGAGGCAACCCAGTTCACCGACCTTCCAACAGCTGACAGTGAAAACCCACCCCATCCCCAACCCCCAGCAGAGGCCCCACTCAATTCCAGACACCCTACCCCATCACCCCCCAAAACCTGTACTGCAACCCCAGTCCGAAAATCGGAGCGCACAAAGACAAGACCCAGAAAGCTTGAGGATTATGTGACAAGCTGAGAGTGAGAGAGACTGGGAATGAATGCGTGTGTATTTGGATTAATAGAACAGATAGTTCATTCAATGTGCTTTATTTTAATTTCATTTACTACAGTGATAATACTCCCACTGAATGTTGGACATTGATTTATTTTAAGAAAAGGGAGAGAAAGAAGGAGAGAGAAGGACAAACTTTGAACGAATGTGAGAATGCGTATGAAAAACAGACATTGAAAGAGTTTAAGATTGAAACTCAAGAGACAATGCTTTCATTTCTTAATTGTTGTATTTAGTTTGTGAGAAGTCTTGAATGAATATGGATGAACATAAATTTGTTTGTAATTAATTTCTTTAATGTTTATGTTTTTGAAACATAAAACAAATTCAGACATTATGAGAGTGAATCACAATGTAAAGAGTTTCCAATTGATTAAGTTGAGTATTTTTACATAGGAAGATAGTATTTCATACCTAAAACAATTACTAATTCTGTTTGAGATCTGTTGGGTAATTTTAAACTGATTTTAAATTAAAGTAAGGGAGGGATGTCGTGTCTATACCTAGATAGTAATACAAGGGAAATAATTACTATAAAGAGTCAAAGGTCACAGGAAGCGTGACGTGATATCTGGATCAAGATGGTGGATTAAACCGGTGTAACTATTACCAAGTGTCTGTGCAATTTGAATGGTAGCACATGATAACAACACCAACCATCCACGCATACATACACACAAGATACAGATAAGACAATATGGTCAGACCATTTATGTCATCTACAATCAATCAGCTGCTGGCGAAAACAAAACAAAACACACACGCATAATTAATGCTTTAAAACTGCCAACATCTTGATTTAATCAGATAAGACCAAAACCATACTCAAACAAACAGTGGTTTATCTTGGATATTCAATTCACTTTTTTTCTGGCATCTAGACTATACCACATGTGAGCTTTTCGAGGTATTTTGTTATTTTGTTGTTACTGTGTGCCGGTAATCTCACCTACACCACCCCACTCTGTCTCCCTTCCCTCTCCCTCCCCAACCCCCCACCCCCACCCTGCCTCCGTCCCTTCAACGCCCCTGAACCCCTCCCCTTCCCCCCTTCTTCTTGTCTCCTTTCCCATTTCGTTCACGGCTCATTGTTTGAAATTGGGCAGACACCATGCTTTCCTCCACTCCCAACCCTTACACCTGGGAATTTAGCTTCAAATTTGCGTTGATCCAAATGTGAGCAACAAACCGTTTTTGTTGTAAATTGAGTGAAAGTAGAGTATAGTGACCAAAATCTACCGATCAACTCCGATGCCTTCTCGAGAAAAATTGTCATATTACGTAATCAGGCTTCAGCGGTATTTCCCATACTCATGCACAAAACATAGTCAAGTTGCACCTCTTTTGAAAGCTCTCGTTGATTCCCATAGTTATTATTAAAGCATATAAGATCGCGGACAGTTTTCATCAATAAACATATAAATAAAAGACTAAGAAATTGATCTGAATCAATGACATCACTCAAATCTTCAGTGAGGTCCAACAGTGATGGTGCCGATGCTTTTGCACAGCGTACACCTCCTAAGTTTCTGCATCTTTCATGGCCTGCAGTCAGTCTGTCATGAAACTGCATACGTGACTGTGAAAAAAAGCCGCTGGAACTGGCGGAGGATCAGTCTGGTGTGGGCAGAGACAATCCTGGAGAAAAGATCACCCCCAGTTCTCCGGATTCATTCGACAGGAACGTCAGTCCATAACTGCACATGCAAACAAACATGCATTGAGTTGAATTTTACTTCGGCTGAAGGTATGGGAAGTATATTAACCCGAACACAGGTGGTTCTCATTGACACTTTTTCACAAAACCGTTTGTATTGAAGGGTATCAAGGCTGTCGGCAGGACTGCTGTTTTAAAGGAAACATCAGCAGCTCAGCAGGACACATGACTTTATCAATAGTTGCTTTGCTGTAGAACACTATACTACAGCTTGCTGCTGAAAGATTTTCTTGTCACGAAGTTTTCTTTTTTCAGTGCCATTGTTTTGCCAATGCCAAACAAACATGAGGTCGTGTCACAACCTGTAATGGTAGGTGCAAACAACAACAGTCAACAAAGTGGTATCACCTGCTACAGCCACTGAAAGTTACATATTTGATTATTTGTTTACTCTACGACCATGTGTCCGACCTAGGACGATGTCGTGGAACATAGGGCTAGTATGATGTGAGAAAAAGTCAGTACCATAACTATGGGCGGTCTTTCTGCTGACCGGACAGTGTCTTAACAACCAGGTCATCCGCATCCCCATCACAGTGGACTGTTCTTTGTCCCTGGCTTTCTAACCTGCTGGCAAGAAAATATCCTTTTTTTGTTGACAGTCATGTCGGCAGTGAAAGTCACTGCCATGACCACGACTCTGTCTGGCCAGATCCGTACCCATCAAAAACAGTGATGCAGTCAATGTAATGTCTTCGACGAAATCTTCACACATGGTCATAGTGCAGACTTCATTAAAAGTAATAATAATAATACTAATAATGGATACTTATATACCACACTATCCAGAAATCTGCTCTAGGTGCTTTACAAAAACGCCTTTGTTAACATAAAACATTACATCAATGTTACATACACACTCAGGCCGTCCTACACGTGGCAGTATCTGCACCTGTGGGACTGTGAGCGTCGGTAGGCGAGAGAGTGGGGAAGGGACTGCACAACTCCTCCTCACTAAAAAAAAGTCACCAGTGCTGGTCAGGCAACCAGGCTAATGGAACGACGAGCTAGGCCTTCAACACCCAGCTTTTGCAAGCCCTGCGGCGATGGAGAAGTGGTAACGGGGACAGGCAGAGGATGCTACTGGCAGTTCCTAGTCACGACTCTGCACGCAGGCGGCTGTGGGGTGATGGTTGTCCACCGTAGACTGGGGCAGATACGGCGCCGTATCCTCCCACAGTGTCAGAGCAGCCCTTTTTAGCGTCTGAAGCTGTCCAAGGATCGCTTCGCCACAGTCATCAGCTGCTATGCCCCGACGATGACCAACCCTGATGACATCAAAGAAGCTTTCTACGAGGAGCTCAGCCGCACCATTTCAGCGGTAGACAGAAAGGACAGGCTGATCATCCTTGGGGATTTCAATGCCCGCGTCGGCGTGGACTTCTCCTCGTGGCCAAAAGTCGTAGGACAGCACGGCACTGGCAAATGCAACTCCAACGGACTGCTTTTGCTCTCGCTCTGCGCACAGCATGGACTGACCATTACCAACACCCTCTTCCAACAAGCGGACAAGTAGAAGAACACATGGATGCACCCCCGCTCCAAGCAATGGCACATGCTGGACTATGTGATTGTCCGGCAGAGGGACAGAGGTGATGTTTCCATTACACGCTGCATGAGAGGAGCAGTCTGTTGGTCGGACCATCGCCTGGTACGCAGCAAGATGAACATCAAACTTGCACGCAAGCTCCAACCAGCCAGGCAGAAACCCCCTAGGAAGCTGAACATCCACCACCTCCCTGTCACCAAGGACGTGCTGCAGCAGCAAATCCAAATAGTTCTCCAAGAAATTCCTGCATCGACTGATGTAGAAGAGGTATGGAGCACCTTTAGAGATGCTGTGTACACAGCAGCAGCTGACACACTCGGCTTTGTACAGAGGAGCCACAAAGACTGGTTTGACGAGAACGACTCTGGAATCTCCAAGCTCCTGAACACACTGCATATACGGCATCAGGATCACATTTCCGATAAAGACTGCCAGAGGAAGGAGAACCAGTTCTTGCAAACCAAACAACTTGTACAGAAGAGGCTGCGTGAGATGAACACATTGGTGGGAGAGAACGTCCGAAGAGCTTCAGTCCGCTGCTGATGCTCATGACCTGAAGACCTTCCATGATGGTCTCCGAGCTGTGTTTGGACCGAGAGTCACAGAATCAACCCCTGTCCGAGCCTTGGACCAGACCACCCTCCTGACAGACAAGAAAGACATCCTTGCCCGCTGGGCAGAGCACTTCAACACCCTCCTCAACAGGGACTCGTCCGTATCAGACGAGGCAATTGCAGCCCTCCAACAGGTACCAGTCAATGACTCGCTAGCTGCCCCTCCCACCAAGGTCGAGATCCAGAAGGCCCTGAAGCTGACAACGTCAGGAAAAGCACCAGGAGCGATGGAATCCAGGCTGACATCTACAAGTATGGAGGCGAGGTGCTGATAGACAAGCTGACCGCCCTGTTCCAATCTATCTGGGAGAGAGGGGAGGTCCCCCAGGATTTCAGGGATGCTTCTATTGTCCACAATTACAAACGGAAGGGAGACAAAACATCCTGCGATAACCACTGTGAAATCTCTCTCCTCTGCACCCCTGTCAAGATCTTCACCCGCATCATACTGAACAGACTGGTTGACCATGTCTCCAACACGGTCATCCCTGAAGCACAGTGTGGCTTCCGCTCAGGCAGGGGAACATGTGACATGGTGTTTGCCGTACGCCAGATGCAAGAGAAGTGCCGTGAGCAGAACAAGGAGCTCCACATGCTATTTGTAGACCTGACTAAGGCCTTCGACACGGTGAACCGCCGTGGTCTGTGGAAGATCCTCCGAAAGTTCGGCTGCCCAGCGAGCCTAATCCAGCTGATTGCGTCTTTCCACGATGGCATGCAGGCGAGAGTACAGGAAAATACTGACATGTCGGATCCGTTCCCTGTGGTAAATGGAGTGAAGCAGGGCTGCGTCCTAGCACCCACACTGTTCTCCATTCTCTTCTTTGCCATGCTGATTGACGCCTTCCAAGACTGTGACCGGGGCATCTACATTCAGTTTCGCACAGATGGCAAACTTTTCAACTTGCTGCGACTCCACGCCAGGTCCAGGGTGTTTGAGGCACTGTTGAGAGATTCCTCTTCGCTGATGACTGCGCGCTTGCTGCACACACCCATGAGGACATGCAGTTCATTATGGACAGGTTCTCAACCTCCTGCAGACGCTTTGGACTCACCATCAGCCTCAGCAAGACCGAGTCCATGTACCAACCAGCTAGCTCACAGAACGCCAGTGCCTCCCCCCCCCCTCCCCCCCTCACCTGCAATCAAGATCGATGACAGCACCCTATGCAGCAACGGAGCCCTTGATGCAGAAGTGACGCTGCGCATCGCCAAGGCCAGCTCCGCCTTTGGCAGACTCAACAACAGGCTGTGGAACAACAAAGGCATCAGGCTCAGCACCAAGATGAAAACCTACAGAGCTGTTGTGCTCACCACCTTGTTGTACTGCTGTGAAACATGGACGACGTATCGCCGTCACATTCAACAACTTGAGCAGTTTCACCAGAGATGCCTAAGAAAGATCCTCGGCATAAAGAGGCAAGACAGGGTCTCCAACCTCCAGGTTCTAGAGAGGAGCGGCCTACCCAGCATCGAAAGCCTGCTGATCCAGAGCCAGCTACGCTGGACAGGACACGTTGTCCGCATGACAGACAGCAGGATCCCGAAGATGCTTTTGTATGGCCAGCTGAAGGAAGGCCACCGTGAACGTGGAAGACCCTGCAAGCGCATCAAGGACACCTTGAAGACAAACCTCAAAGCCTGTGACATAGACATCGCTTCCTGGGAAACTGATGCCCTTGACCGCTCTCGCTGGAGGATGCTGTGCTCTAGTGGCATAAAGACGTTTGAAAACAAGAGAACGCTGGCCATTAAGGAGAAGCGTGAGCGAAGGAAGCAGGGCTCAACTTCTGGAGACGTTTTCTCTTGCAACACCTGTGGGAAGTGCTGCACATCCAGAATCGGCTTCTTCTCCCATATGAGGACACACACTGACAGATAAGCCTGCCTGCCTACTAATCCGTCGGACCGACGGGAGACTCCATCACATACACACACACCAAAATGTGACTACACACACACACACACACACACACACACACACACACACACACACACACACACACACACACACACTGCATACATACATTTTAACATACATGGGTATCAAACAGCTACCCTAACATATATGCACACATAGGCAGGCACAAACTTACATAAACACACGCACACACAATACACATTCATATACATGCACGTAGTTATGTACACATACATATGTATGCACACATAGTCAAGCACAGCTAACGCAAAGGAAGTGGACCTACCACAATTGAACTCATCGCTGAGGGAAAAGGTGAGTTTTGAGACGAGATTTAAAAGTTGCGAGAGAATCAGAATGACGGATGTTATCAGGGAGCTTGTTCCACGTCTTTGGCGATTGAAAAGAAAACGATCTGTGTCCATAGGTCTTACTTCTGACGTGAGGTATCCCGAGAAGTCGAGTATCAGAGGAAGAATGGAGCTGGCGAGACGGGGTATAGACATGGAGGAGTTCAGAAAGATACTTGGGGCCAGATCCGTTGACTGCAGAAAAGGCCAGAGTGGATAGCTTATAGTCTATTCGATCAGAAACAGGCAACCAGTGGAGAGACTGAAGGAGAGGAGAAACATGGTCAAATTTAGAAGCTCTGCAAACGAGTCTGGCAGCGTTATTCTGAATTCGTTGGAGTCTGTCTAAAAAATATTTGGGAAGGCCAGCCAAAAGAGAGTTGCAGTAATCCAATCTTGAGAGAACCAGAGAGCATACAAGTGTCTTGGATGCATCGGTTGAGAGATAGTGGCAGATAGAGCTGATTCTACGCAGTTCCAAACAGGCAACTTTACAGATATTCGAAATGTGTTGTTTGAAAGAAAGAGACTGGTCTAGGATTGTTCCAAATAGGCAACTTTACAGATATTCGAAATGTGCTGTTTGAAGGAAAGAGACTGGTCTAGGATTACACCAAGACTGCGAACAGAAGGAGAAAGTGAAACAGGTGTGCTATTGATCAGAACAGAGCCAGGAAAGGAAGGATGTTGACGAAACTTCTTTGGACAAGTTATCATAAATTCAGTCTTATCATCATTTTAGTTGCAGCTTGTTGAGAGTCATCCAGTCTTTTAGGCCAGCAATGCACTCCTATGTTTGAGTCACCAGTACATCAAATTCAGCTATGGAAGCTGACTGATAAAGTTGTGTGTCATCAGCAAAGCTCTCATGCAACATCGCATGATGACTGATGACATCCGACACAGGAGCCGCATACAGCACGAAAAGAACAGGACCTAGGACGGACCCCTGTGGGACACCATATTTTAAGGCAGATACTCAAGAGTATCTACCATGTACACACACTTTCTGTGTACGATCTGACAGGTAAGACGTGATCCATGCTAGTGCAGTGTCACGAATACCAAAGGAAGTTTTAAGTATGTTCAAGAGGATAGAGTGGTCGATAGTGTCAAAAGCTGCTGACAAATCTAAGAGAGCGGGAACAGATATCTTATCCTCATCAAATACCGAAAGCAAATCATTCACTATTCCAAGAAGGGCTGTTTCGCAACTATGACCACGTCTATAAGCTGACTGGTGGGAATTGAGTAAACCATTTTGTTTCAGATGAGCTAAGAGATGAGACAATATGATCTTTTCTAGCAGCTTTCACAAAAATGACAGATTAGAGACAAGTCGATAATTTTTCAAACAATTATGATCTAAAGATCGTTTCTTGATGAGTGTACGTACAACAGCAGATTTGAAGCTTTCAGGGAAACAACCAGACAGTAAGGAAGAACTGATGACATGAGTAATATGTGGCAGTAGAACATCAATACATTCAACCAACAAAGAAGACGGGACAGGGTCAAGCTCACAGGATTTCGGACAAGTGCTCAGACACGCTTTCTTCACAAAATCTTCAGTAACCGGTTGGAAACAATGTAAAACAGGACCACTGTACACGCGTTCTTTAACGGGTGAAGAAGGAGACACAACAGAGTCACGCTTCTCACGAATGCATGATATTTTGCCGGTGAAGAAGTCAAAAAACTTTTGAGGGAGTTTCTGCACCGAAAATGTTGTAGGGAGAGGAGTGTTTTTCATTTTACCTAGTAGATTGTTCGTAGTGTTGAAAAGCTGTTTGACTGTGGTGCATGCAAGGATTTTAGAAGAATTGAACTTTGACTTTCCACTGTCAACAATGTTTGTTACACTATTCCTAGCTGTCTGAAAAACGTCCCAACTGACGGTCAAACTAGTGGCGCGCCAGTGCCTCTCAGCTCTCCTTCTCTCCCGCTTGGCCTCCAACAGCTCTGGTCCCACGGTGTTGTACCAAGGCGACGGGGGACGATTGGAGATCAGGCGTGCCTGTCGAGTACAGCGCGTAGGACAGTGGATAGCTGGTCAGCAGTCGACTCAAAAGGGATATCAGTCAGCAGGTCAGCTTTAAATAAGTCTAAGTCAATTGAGTCAGTGTGCGCACCTCCCCCCATACACTCGGGTCGTGGGAGGTTTGGTGAGGTTCAGATGACACGTCACACTGTGATGGTCAGAGGACAGGGTGTGATCGACGGTGGCAGACTTCAGGAGGCAGTCCTCATTTCTGTGCAACACCCAATCGACGATGAGACCACGATTGTGTGTAGGCTCGGTTACAGACTGGTTAAGATCGAACAAACTGACAATTTCAAGTAATTTAGAGATATAAAACTGTGTGGGTGAATCAAAATGAAAATTAAAGTCACTGACAATAAGTAGGGAGCCTGGTAAGCTGTTCGCCTGGTAAACTGTTAAAAGTAGTAAATAATAAGTGTTAAAGATTCCCGGCAGACAGGCAGTCAGTATGTTGTGTGTGTCCCTTCCGTCCATGGACTGCCGTGATTCAGATGCCCACTTATTCTGGAGATAGACCTGTCCAGAATCTGTCGCTTCGACGGATTGCATGGTGGCCACCGCAGGACTAATATGTATCATGGTGGATCAACTGAAGAACTGTATCTGCTGCAGGCAGATGCACACTGATTTTGTGTCCAGGTTGTTTCCAGTGACAGAAAAGTACAGCAATATTTCCGGTAAGGTGCAAAAGCCGCATTGATGATCGGCCATCTCAGTCTTAACACTGTCCAAGCTTTGATGAATTATGTCCTGGACTTCTTTTGGACTCGCAGGCTCTAAGCTGTTCGCATTTAAGGCACTGTCAAAGTATCTGAGGGCTTCAGAAAGGTAATCAGAAATGATATTTTCATTTTCCAGGTAGTCTTAGCTCTTTATGACTATCTGATGCACTTCATTTTGTCACCTTCATTCTCCAGCCAGCTGCATTCTTTTTCCCACGCTAAGTTGACGTCTACTGCGCCAGGGTTCAAGAGTCACATTGGCAAATACCGGTTCATTTCCAAAGAAAAGTATATGCAACATACCATTCTTTTCACATCAAGACATGACGTCGGTCGATTTTGCCATCATCTGACTTCCATACTTTCTAGATTAATTGTCTGAACAGTGTTCTGACAATGTTCATCCAAACAAACCTGAGTAATACTTATTCATATATGTATATTCTACATATTGATAAGGAGAGCATGAAGTATTTTTTGTGCATTGTATAAAGTGTCAACACAATTATACTTAACAACTAAATGATTCCCTGCTGCCTTCGTAAATTCACCTTTGCTGTTTGGCCTTTGCAATTAGAAGTGGACTGAGAAGCCTCCGTGCTGGGCAATAGACCAAAAGTGGTTTTAAATGGTTCTGACTCGGGCTGAGAACCACTATATTGATAAAAAAAAAAAAAATTTTTAAATCAGTGTAGTTCAGGAAAACAAAATGACTTTGTAAAGACAAATAAAACCAATCTAAAAAAACCAAAAACAAAAACAAAAAAACAAACAAACAAAAAACAAGAAAACCCCCTTCTTATTCAATAACTCGGAGAAAATCCTTTTCCCGTAGTCATACCCTGACATACTTGTGTTTCTCGCGCCACCTCAAAATGTCTGCAAGAGTCTGACATCGATGTCGATGTGGATGTCGTCAGTGAGTGTTTGTCTCCGCTTCTTCAAGTGAGTGCGAATACCACGACCCCCATACCCGTTTCCTCCAAATCATAGGCTTGTTTTGGCTGAAATCAGCAGGTATGTAATCAGTAGTCTCTGTACGTGAACATGTCGGGACTCCATCATCACTCACCCCAGTCTATGATCTGTTAAGTTCGTATGATCTAACTTTTACTTACCGACCCCAGGACACTTTGCAAAATTACAGGAAATTTTCTGTGTATGTCTTTTTCCGTCCCTGTTTGTCTGTCTGTATGTATGTATGTATGTCTGTCTCTCTCACAAAATTGAGAAAACACACACACACACACACACACATATATATATATATATATATATGTGTGTGTGTGTGTGTGTGTGTGTGTGTGTGTGTGTGCGCGTGTGTATGTATATATATATATATATATATATATATATATGTGTGTGTGTGTGTGTGTGTGTGTGTGTGTGTGTGTACGAGTGTCATTTTTGACTCACTTGTGTAAACAAAGTGAGTCTATGTTTTAACCCGGTGTTCGGTTGTCTGTGTGTGTGTGTGTGTGTGTGTGTGTGTCCGTGGTAAACTTTAACATTGCCATTTTCTCTGCAAATACTTTGTCAGTTGACACCAAATTAGGCATAAAAATAGGAAAAATTCAGTTCTTTCCAGTCATCTTGTTTAAAACAATATTGCACCTCTGGGATGGGCACAAATTTTTTTTTAAAGAAGCCAAATTATATGCAAACTGCATTTACTATTATATTTATATATTTTTTTATTCTCTAAACTTGGCACTTTGATCTGATGTTCTGACACAACAACAAGAGCAGTCATTTTTATCATTTTTTTTGTTCAAACAGGAACTTCTTTTGCTAAGCATGGAAGTTATATTTATTTTGCATGTCTTTGGTGCAGATAGTAAAAAAGGGAAATTAATCTGTAATTAATGCTAGGGGGGGTTAATTTGCTTTAAACTGATCTTTCTCATCTTAAACATTACATTTTGAAATTATACTCAATACATAAAAAGCTTGTGTGTTTTACTTTCAGTGTACAGGGCTTTCACAATGGTCATTCTCCCAAGCGGTCTTTTTCGGAAAATACTAAAATCAATACTACATGTGGACTTTATAGATCTATTGGCTGAGCCCTGAAGGTCATGGGCAAAAATCAGTTGCGTACACATATTTATACATATTCAAAGCGCGTGCTCATATTCTTCGCGAACGCGAACGACGCCATTTTGTTTCAAGTTGTTGACCTGCCCGTTCAATCCTATATTCAATCGACAATACACGATAACATGTGATGGAAAGTTGGAGAAGGAGACCGTTAAATGTTTATTCAGAGAAAGATTTGTGAACGCCTCATCACATACTGGATTATGCCCCAAACTGCCATAAAGGTATCCATAGAATCAGTCGGAAATCACAGTTAAAAATAATAAACCATGAGAGTTAATACCCTTGAATTGGAAACGCAAAAATTTCCAGTCTTGACTTTTCTCAAAATGAAGTCCTTTTCACTTACTACAACGTTTAGAAGTATTTGTACATGGCTCTACATGTTATTAGTTTAACAAAATACTAAATTTTCATATCAACTTTAAAACTCTAAAACTAGAATGAACATAAAAGAGAAATTGAATCGACCGTGTCAACCGGGTGTTACTAAACTTGTACATATATCTAGATCCAGAGAAAACGGCTAAATGTTGCAGTGTGATTGCGGCGATAGCCACGTCTCCTTTACCGCGGAATTAAAAAAAGAATTTTTAATTGTCCTTAAAGATTTTTTGAATGCCCAAGATAGACCAGAATAATATGATTTGAACAGCGTTCTCACTGCAAATACCGCAATCGATTTATCGCCCTATAAAAAGCATGTTTAAAAATTATATTTTTGAACGTCAGTTAAGGAGCCACGATAGTGTAATGGATAAGACAGTTTCTTCTCATCCGAACACGCGGGGTTCGAATTTGCCGTTAGGACTTTTAACCGGAAGCTTTATAATAACAAATACAGAACACATTTTAACGATTAGATTTTTTTAAAGTGTATCACAAGTGAGTCTTGAAGGCATTGCCTCTCTTGTTTCTTCTTTTTTTTCTATAAAAAAGGGTGGGGCCTCAGTTGCGTGCAGCCAACGGAGCACCCATATCTTCTTTCATTTCTATTCTTTTCCTTTCCTTTTTTTCTCCTTTTTTCTTTTCGTTTTTGGGTGCTTCACGCTGCCTTTCTTCATTGGAAAAAAGAAATCAACAACAACAAAACAGTAAAAAGAAAAAAAAATTAATATAAAAAACCCTGAAATCAAACGTATGTTTGTTTTATTATGAATGGACACTATTCGGGAAACTTTAGTGTTTAAGATGTCACAGAAGTGTTTTGTTTTTCTTGACCGAGTGTGAGTTCCTTAGTGTTTACATAAACTGTTCCCTTCACAGTTATTCCACTATCATAAAGCCCAATAATTAACATGTATGTACATGTGTGTATTCCTGCATGAACATGTGTGTGTGTGTGCTTGGTGTTTGAATGAGCATTAGTGCGTGCACGATGGAATCAAAGAGAAATTATCTACCCAAGAACTGTATCATTTTTATCAACACATCTGCCCTTATTGATAACCACAGCGACAACAAATAACAACTGTAATAAGACAACAATGACATTCATCACTACAGCACCAGCGACAGCCACAACGATAATTTACAGCCGTCACCGCCACTTCCACACTATCATGACCACTCTTAACTGCAATAACTACAATCATATCAACAACAACGTCATAATGAACTGATAATATTTATATTCAAAGCAAAATAAACAGAAACCGAGACCAACCACGGATGGTGCAAGGAGAGAGAGAAAGATATATATATATATATATATATATATATATATATATATATAGAGAGAGAGAGAGAGAGAGAGAGAGAGAGAGGGAGGGATGATGGGTGGGTAATCCTCAATTCCCATCTCCCCTAAAGTGTACCATACCCTTACAAGATCGAAAGCGAAAAGGTGCAGGAGAGTACAAGAGGAGTAGTCAGAGAAGAGGCGTGTTCAACTTGTGGTCACCTTCCTGACTATAGAAAGGGAAACGTAAAAGCTGGATATCTGGTGTGTGTGTGTGTGT
>NC_134891.1:14276077-14308577 GCF_041734735.1 Babylonia areolata | reverse complement strand
ATTTACAAATATGTGCGGCGGTAGATGGAAAACGCCATGTTGTTTTAGAGCGAGGGAAGACGATGAAGCTCATATGGCTTTACCGTTTCTTCCATGTGATCCTGCGTGGTTTGTTTACAAAGAGAATCGATGAGATGTTGTTCCTGTTTTTCTTGCTTTTCCGTCATTCAAGTTTTACCGTTTCCTTGTTTTTCGTTTTCTCACTCATCCACTCGTTTGTCTTCAATGTTCTTCAGAAATTGCATTTTAAGTTGACAGTTCAAGAAATTTTGGGGCAGTCCTGTGATGTTACCTTTCTTTCTTTCTTTCCTTCTTTCTTCTCTTTCTTTACAGCTTGACTGAGAAGTATATTTCTCTTTGTGGCTTCCTCATGAAGGGCTCTTTAATGAAATTTATCCTTCCGGTATCGTGCTGACCATTGAAAAGTATAACTTGCTCTCTGTCCCTTTGTCTTTCTCTATCAAGGAATTTTTTCGACAGCACATGTAGTGGCGTACATGGACCAGTCCGAGTCTTATCTACCAACCTATCTATCTATCTATCTATCTATCTATCAGTTAACGCGGTTTGAATATTTCCAAGCCTTGATAGAAAAATACATTTATACGAGGGAGGCTCGATAAGTATCTGAAGACAGCTTTTTGGGCATACGACGTACATATGAAATGACCATGCCAGGTTTTTGATGTATCCTCCCTCAGCTTTCACACACTTCCCACCTTTCGAAACCACATGTCCATGGCACCCAATCACGTTGATTTAGGTATTCCCCAGATAACGTCCTTGAAGAAAGCTCGATCAATTTTAGCTCTCTGGGACTGCCTTTCTGTCTGTTGTCGCTTGACCAAAGGGAACAAGACTCAGTCGCAAGAGGTCAAACCGGGGGCATATGAGGGATGTGTGTTTTTGCCAGAAAGTCGAGAGTTGCTGCTACAGTGTGTGCAGTTGGTGACCCCGGGTTCCAGTGCGGGGACGCTGTTGCGGTACAAAATGTCACAATTGCGACAGTTTGTTCTGTGTTTCCCGGTACAAAATATCACAACGGAACAAAATGTCGCCATTTTTAAATGACATTTTGTACCGGTACAGTGTTACAGTTTGTCACATCTTTGACATTTGTTCCACATGGTCGTATATTTATGTCGACTGCTGTACAATATGTCACCCACAAATAGACCTTTTTCTGTCGGCTCTGACGGGTCAGTTGTGTAAGGTACAGTTGGGAAGGTGAGTAAACAATGACCACTACCACACAGGCACATACGTCCACCTGGGAAGTGGAAGCTGATGAGTTTGATCCACAGCTGAGAAAAAAAATAATGACTTTAGAATTGGTATTCTAGTACAGGCCAGTGATCACTTTGTTGAAAACTTGCAGATTTGCCAGTTCGATAGCTTCTTTAAGTCTATTAAGTATTTCTGTTCTTTGCACAGTGCAGATGACCAGTGATCACCATGACGTAAATTGCAGATTTTGACTATTTAACAGCTAGTTAGCTTCCTGAGTACTTATGTACCTTGTTCAATGCAGATGACCACTGGGCAGTGATACTTACCAGTAGTCACTTTGACCTAAGATGTCAGATATTGATTGTAACAGCTTGTTACTGTCTCCAGAGATTTTCTGTACCTTGTACAAAGCAGATTACCGGTGGTCAGTGCCCTGCATTATACAAGGTACAGAAATTATCTCGAGACAGGTTAAATAGTCAAAACCTGCAATTTATGTCACGGTGACATGGCAAAATCTTTCTACTGATGTGTTGATTTTTGACCTTGCGACCTTGACTTTGATGAGTTTTATCAACTTAAAAAAAAAAGAAAGATCATAACTTCACAACTAAAAGAGACGCCATTTTGTTTTTCGTTCTTCTGGATCTCGTGGATTTTACAAGTGGATTTTCACTTGAGAAGACCCAGACTGCTGACTGTTGCTTTCTTTCTGGATCATACTGAAATACGCACGTTTCGACTTTGTTACAATGTCCCACACGGGATTTGGTCTTCCTCCGTCAAGCATGTGTGTACACCAGTCATCCCTTGCCCAGTTTAGTTCATCCTTCAAGATATGAAGAACCCAACGGGCACAACACTTTCCAACGCAAGGATGATAATGAAGAATGGTATTGATAATTACCAATGAAATGATCGTTGTATTCTCTATTTTAATCTCAGGTAATTATTGGATTCTCCTCAATCATTGACCTCACCTGGGTCACCCTTTCTGGAGCAAAGACGGCTGCTGAACGACAACAACGACCACTATCTAAGCGTTGGTCTCCCCAACTTAAATTCTTTGAACCAATTGAAAACTATTGTTCTGCATGGATGTTGCTTGCCAAACTAATGTAACAAAATAAAAGATTTCTTATTGAATGATTTACCCCAGCCGAAGTCATGACAAATTATTGAACGAAAATCATGCTGTGAAAGGGTTACATTTCCTGTAGGAGGTTACCCCACATTTTGCCTTTCTGAGCACATAGATGTTCAGGAATGGAGTGATTGCTATATTGAATGACATGACGCTCTGCTCTTAAATATTTTATCTACGATCAAGACATTGACATTTTCACAGTCTGTGAGACCTGGTTTCTCCCCACAGGGGATGAGGCCAAGTACAGAGACCTCGCTCCTCCTGGCTACTGCAGCTTCTCCTTTCCTCGCTCTACCCGTGGTGGCGGCATTGCTGTCATCGTCGCTGACTCCCTCACCCCCTTCATCTCCACCACCACTGATTTCCCCTTTCTTTACCCCTCATTCGAACTTGTCCAGCTCACCCTCACCTTTCCCTACCACACCTTTCACCTCATTACCCTTTAACGCCCACCTCCCAGTAACAAAAAGAAACTGAAGGACTCAATGTTCATTGACGAGTTCCCCGAGTTGCTGGCCTATAACAACTCCCTCAATGGCTCCTATGTGATTGTGGGAGATTTCAACTTTCACTATGATGTGCCCAGTAACACTCAAACTCTCAGACTAATCGACCTCCTCGACTCTCTTGGTGTGGTCCAAGCTGTCCGTGTCCCCACACACCGGCATGCCATACATTGGACTGGGTCGTGCACAGGGTTGACAAGACCTTACTCAAGTCCCTGACAGTCAACCACACCCTGCCCTCTGACCATGTGTGCCTCCAGTGTCAGCTGCACCTGTTGAGGCCCCCTCCTCGCCGGGTCTACGTACTGGCGAAGAATCTAGCTGGCGTCGACTTGTTCGCCTTTGACGAGGACCTCCAGGCCAGGCTGGCGGCCTGTCCCCCTGTTTCTTCCAATGACCTCAACCAGCTGCTGGCTGACCTGCTGGACCAGTACGCCCCTGCCACCACACGCAGGGTCTCCCAGCGCCCGCCTTCACCGTGGTTCTCCGACGATGGCCCCCAGCTGCTGAAAGCAAAGCGAGAGCGTCTTAGAGCCGAGAGACAGTGGCTGAAAATGAGCCTCACCATTCACAAACAAATATTTCAGGCTGCTAACAAAGCTGTGAACAATTTAGTACACGCTGCAAAACTGCATATTATGATGCCAAAATTACTGCATGTGTCACCTCCAAAATGTTATATTCGATCACCAACAAACTCCTTGGCAAATCCGACCCCTCTCCCCTTCCCACCAACACCCCACCATCCCAACTTCCACAAGCACTTTCAGATTTCTTCACCTGTAAGTTCCTGGACCTCCGTCAGACTCTTGACTCTCATTCTGTCGCCTCCTCCGTCTTTCCCGACCCACCTTTCTTTGGCACCCCCCTCACCTCTTTCCAGCCTGTCTCTAGTGACGCTGTCAAGAAAATTATCAGACAGTCACACATTAAAACATGCAAACTTGACCCTCTTCCCGCTTCCTTCCTCAACCACTGCCTTGACACACTTCTTCCACATATCACTGCTGTTATTAACAACTCTCTTCTGTCTGGCTCCTTTCCCATCATATTTAAGTCTGCTATCTTACGGCCACTGTTCAGAAAGCCCATTCTCGATCCAGACTCTGGATTATCACCCCACAAAGACTTTGCCACTCAGTCTCTCTTCCTTCCTCAGTCCTCTTCAGTGGCACCGACATTCCTCTTTCCTCTTCCGTCCGCAATCACGGTGTCATACTCGACCAGTCTCTTTCCTGTCAGCAGCATGTTGCAAATATATGCAAATTGTGTTACTTTGAAATTCGCAAAATTCCATCCATTCGTCGTCTCCTGACTGAAGATCCAACCAAAACTCTCCTCAGTGTCTTTGTGCTGTCCCGCCTGGATTATTGTAATTCCCTACTTGTCGGTTCACCCAGCTACCTCATTGCTAGGCTTCAGAAAGTCCAGAACCATGCTGCTCGTCTTGTCTTTTGTTCCTGTAAATTTGACCACGTCTCTCCTCTCCTTCATGCTTTACACTGGCTCCCAGTACAAGAAAGAATTACTTACAAAGTCGTCTCTCTTTGTTTCAAATCCATTGAGGCTTCTGGTCCATAGTATCTTTCTGATCTCATTCATCCTTACATGCCCTCACGCCAACTCCGTTCTTCTTCTGACACCCGTATGCTTAGGATCCCACCTGCTCGAACCATAACGTATGGCCAACGCAGTTTTTCATACCAAGCCCCCTTTCTTTGGAATCAACTTCGTCAACCTCTCTGTCACTCATCTTCGCTGCAATCTTTCAAATCCAGTCTGGAGACCCACCTTTTCCCCTCCTGAATAATTTTCAACAGCTCATCTGTTTCCAGTCTGAACTGAAATGACTATTAGTGAGTGAGTGAGTTTTGATTGTTTCAGAAATTACTGGTTGTATTTCTGATTGTGTGCTATTTACGATTGTGTGCTGTGACTTGTGTGTGTGCGTGCATGTGTGCTTGTGTGCATTGTGGGTGTATGTGTGTGTTGGGGGGAGGGGAGTATTTTTTTATGTTTGGTATCTTGTGTTCAATTTGTTTTCCTTTTTTGATATTTACATATGTGTTTTATTTGTAAACGCCTTGGGCTTATTTTCAAGATAAGGCGTAAATGCTCAGAATAATAATAATAATAATATTGATAATAATAATAATAAAGTATGACACTATTGTTACTGAAGTTTTTTTCTCTGCCCAGGTATTTATTGAGCCTCATCATAGTATTCTAGTATTAGTATTATAAATGATGACAAGCCTGGTGTAGAGACAGAAAGCTATATAAATCGCACGATCTCTAAAGAAGAAATATTATTTGTGTTCAGAAAAATTAGAAAGCCGAAAAGCAGCTGGTCCTGGTGGCATCATTGCCGATTTACTGTAGAACTCAAACGATCAGGAGGGTTAATTTTTCTTTAAGTTATTTAATAAGCATTTATATATATTTATAGATGGCTGAAATGACTCTGTAATTCAGCATTTAAAAAAACAAAAAACAAAGGTGATATTAATAGCCCGAACAACTATAGAGGAATCACTTTCAGTGATATAAACCGCATGCCCATGCGACGGAGACCTCATCCTCCTGCTGGGGCCAAGCAAACAGTACCACCCAGAACACTCAACATTCTCCAGTGGAATGCAGAAGGGGTGCATAAGAAGAAACTTGGCCTGGCAGAAAGGATGCACCAAGAAAATATTGACATTGCATGTGTCCAAGAGACACATTTGACCGTAAACCATCACTTTCAAGTGAGGGGTTATGAGACCATCAGGTTGGACCGTGAGGAAAGAAACAAAGGAGGGGTGCTTGTCTTGGTGCGGAATTCTGTCGCCACACAAGAACTCAAGATCAACACCAATCAACAGGCAGAGATCCAAGGGGTTGATATAGTCTTTAAAGAACACAACATCAGGATCTACAATGTCTTTTGCCCTCAAGATCGTGATCTTTCCCTCATATACATGAACATCCCAGACAACAACTGCGTGGTGGTGGGAGATTTCAACAGTCACTCCGAGAGATGGCGCTATGAGGAGACGGACAGGAGAGGTGAAGAAGTTGAGGATTGGGAGATTGACACACATCTTCATCTCATCAACCAAGAAGATGATGAACCCACCTTCTACTCTAGACGCTGGATGACCACATAAACACCAGATCTAGCGTTCGTCACCAACGACCTGTTCGTCAGGACCACAAGAACAGTCCTCAACCAGCTTGGAAGAAGTGACCACAAGCCCGTAAAACTCTCTATCAACTTCAACTTGCAGGCTCCTCAAGCAAAGTGTTTTCCCAGCTGGAATTACAGAAAGGTGGACTGGACTCCCTTCGAGACCCTCACGGATACATACACAAAGCCAATCAACATCAGGCAGAAGGACTCAAACAAGATGGTTCAAGACTTCACAAAGGCCGTCTTGAAAGCTGCAAAAGAATCCATCCCAAGAGGAGCACGCAAAGACTACAAGCCCTACTGGACGGAGGAACTCCAGAATCTGGAAGATGCTGTTACGGAAGCCAGGGACCGAGCAGAAAAGCAGCCATCACTGGAGAACAACATAGCACTGAAGGAAGTAAATGCCAGATACAAGCTGTCCTGTGCACAAGCTGCAAGAAAAAGCTGGCAAGAGAAAACTGAAAGCCTAAATCTCGACAAGGATGGCAGCAAGCTGTGGAAACTGGCTAGAACCCTCAGCACCGAAACAACAAGTCACACCACAATAATACAAGAGAATGGAAATTGCCTCTCTGGAAAGAAAGCAGCAGACCACTTCATAGACATCTATGAAAACATCAGCAATCTGGAAGTCCCTCCTGAACATAGAGCTGCAGTGCACAGGGCCCAAGGTGAACTTCATGAGAAAGAGCCCCAAGAGGAAGTCATGACCTCAGCTTTCACAGAAAAAGAGCTGGAGGAAGCGTTGCAGAGCCTCAACCTGAAGAAGTCACCTGGACCAGACGGAATCACAAATGAAATGATTCTGCATCTTGGGATGAAGAGCAAGGCAGTCCTTTTAACAATCTTCAACTCCAGCTGGAAGATAGGATCAGTCCCATAGTGTTGGAGGGAATCAGACATGATCCCCATTCACAAAAAGGGAAAGGACAAGTCGAAGGCTGACAGCTACAGACCCATCAGCCTTACAAGCTGCTTAGGAAAGCTGATGGAGAGACTTGTCAACACTAGACTTGTCTGGCACCTTGAGGAGTATCAGCTGCTGAGCCCTGAACAGGCAGGCTTCCGCCAACACAGATCAACAGTAGACCAGATCACATTCATCACACAAAGCATTGAGGACGCATTCCAAGAAAAGAAGAACACGCATGCTGTCTGGATTGACATGGAGAAGGCGTTCGACAAAGTCTGGAAGGACGGACTACGGCGATGTGGTGTGTCTGGGAGGATGTACACCTGGATCAGCCAGTACCTACACAACCGCCAAGCCCGAGTCAAGATTCAGGGCCAGAAGAGCAAGAAGAAGGTGCTGAGACAGGGAGTACCACAAGGAGTCCTTTCGCCAACGCTGTTCCTCATCTTCGTAGATGACATCGTCAGAGAACTGCCAAGAGGGGTCGGAGGAGCGATCTACGCAGATCACCTGGTACTCTGGTACTCTGAAGAGTACACTACTACAGCACAGGTACGCTTCCAGACTGCGCTCAACAAGATCAGCAACTGGACCAAGGAATGGTTTGTCTCTGTCAACTCAAGCAAAACAACCTACACAGTCTTCAGCCTATCCAGCAAGAAGCAAGAGGCGAAACTGACACTGAACAACCAAAGGCTTGCAGAGGAACCCACACCTACCTACCTGGGAATGACCTTTGACCGCAGGCTTACTTGGAAACAGCAGATCACCAGATGCTGTAGCAGGGCCAAGCTGAGACTGGCGGTCATGAAGAAACGTGCAGGAACGGACTGGGGGGGCTGATGAACGTATCCGAAAGAGACTATATACGGGGAGAGTCCGACCTGTAGTTGAGTACGGCACATCAGCATGGGCATCAGCAGCAAAGTCTAACCTCGACCATCTCAACAAGATACAAAGCCAAGCTCAGCGTGTCATAACTTGCGCCATGAGATCCACCCCAATCCTGAAGATGGAGGAGACCACTGGGCTACAGTCAATGGAGGACAGAAGGGACACAAAGATCCTCATCCAGGCAGCAAAATTCAAACGCCTTGAAAACCATCCAATGAACAACAGAATGAGCAGACCCACCAAGAGCCGGATGAAAAGAGGCAGCTTCATCCACCAGTCAAGACACCTTGAAAGACAAACCCCAGTCTTGATGGAACACGAGGGAAAGCTTATCCCGGCAAATGTCACCCACCCATCTTGGAAGAGGCGGGTGTTCCCAACAGTCGTCACCAGTATTCCCGGAGAGGAGAAGAGAGGAACACAGTCAGACACCCAAAGGAAGGCCCAGGCCATGGAGTACATCTGCAACCAGTACCCCCAGGAAGACTGGACCCATGTATTTACAGATGGCTTCGCCACAGAAGCAACGTTGGATGGTGGAGCTGGAATCTTCCTCCGATACAAAGACGGAGATGAAGAAATTGCAATCCCAACAGGAACATACTCCACCAACTTCCGAGCTGAGCGAGAAGCCCTCTGTGAGGCAGCCACAACAGTCTCGCAGAACTCTACAAGAACAACAGGGCAGGTGGTGGTGTTCTCAGACGCTCTCTCCGTGCTCCAAACCCTCAAGAACTCCCGCTGCAAAAAACAGAACCATCTCACTTCAGCCCTTGTTGCCCTGAGTGCCAGAGTGGAGAATGTGGCGATACAATGTGTACCAGCACACTGTGGCATCAGAGGCAACGAAAAAGCGGACATTCTGGCAAAAGACGGTGCACAGAAGGAGCAGCAAACTGGTGTCATACGATGAAATCAAGACAATCACCAAGGCACAGCAAGGAATAAAGTAGCGCCTCCAGCACCCCAAATATAACTTAGAATACAGATACCATTTGCTGGAACGACGGGAACAGGTCAAGATCTTCCGCCTGAGGACTGGACACAACCGCCTGCTCCACCACATGCACACAAAATTTGGCATTGGACAGAGTGGAGAGTGCCCTTGTAGTGAGGGACCAATGACAACCGACCACATCCTTCAAGATTGTAGGACGCATGCAGCATCCAGGAGGAAGTACTGGCCAACACCGACAGCAGTGGAAGCCAAACTGTATGGCACCCCGGAGGAGCTGCGACGGACGGCAGCCTTCATCGAGGACACCGGGCTGCTCATCTAATGGGAGGCGAACGAGGAAGAAGAAGAAGAAGAACTGATATAAACGGAAAGTTATTCAGAATAATCAGAACAGACTACAGGAGTGGGTGGAAGAAAATAATATTACAGTTGACTGAAAAGCTTGGTTTACAGACTTTGAAAATACTTTGGATTCTAAAAAGCAGAAATCCTTTTTGGCCAGTTCTTTTAAAAATGGTATAGCATTACATCATGTGTCCGACTATGACTATCAGAACAGCATAGAAGGCAACTGCTGTTCAACTACCTGTGCTAGAATTTGATTATAGTGGAGAGTGTCTTGCCCATGGTACATTCCCACTCTCTCGGCCAAGCGGGGTTTAGGACAGTCAGCGTTGGGGATGGTCCCCAAAGGCCAACTAGCCCCCAAGGCTGCAGCACTGACAGCCAGTAGCATCTTGCCTCCTGTTCGAGAATCATAGTCCTTCACAAAAGACGAAGCTGTAACTGAATTCTCATTGCAGTATAATAAACCATCGATCACACAGCTCTCACTTTGCTGTTGGCTTAACTGTAAGCTTATGCCAATCTCTGATATATGTGAGCGTTTCGCCAAAGTACATATATAGTTGAAACTAGAATCCGATTTGGCGCCAAACTAACAGATTATGTTTAATGTACATCTTCTCTCAAACAAGGTAACGCATGCGGTCCTTTTTTTTTTCATAAATGAACTAGCTGTAGATCTAATTACTAATGTTAGACATGGTGTCATGTTTTCACTTCATGCATTCTAATTGCTATTTTTGTGAACTGGAGACATTTTAATCTAGTTTATAGCGAAACAAATCGCTTTCCAGTATATGTAAACCCTGCTGATATCTATATTCGCTACTGGCTTGAACTTGAAAAAAGCTACGCAACACAACACAACACAACACAACGGCACGGCACGGCACGGCACAGCACAGCACCAACACCAACACTAACACCACACCACACCACACAAAATAACACAACACAACACACAACAGTCCACATCACACCACACCACACCACACGGCACGGCACGGCACGGCACAACACAACACAACACAACACCTTTCGAATGCATAGAAATAAAGTTAAAGGTCATGCAATCTATTTCAGCATACGGTGGGTTATGGAAACACGGACATAACAATGAAAAATAATGTTGGCTTTCGGATGAGACGATAAACTGAGGTCTCGTCTGTAGCATGCACATGGCACACGTACAAGAATTCATTGAAACAAAAGGACTGCAAAAGGACTCACTTTACGAGAAAGCGTGTGTGGCAGTGTGTGAAGCATGTGCCTATACTTCTTCAGTTAACGCTAATAACTGCACGTGCCAATGATCATACTCTGTGTGTGTGTGTGTGTGTGTGTGTGTGTGTGTGTACTGGTGAATGCATGACCAGGAAGGTGCGTTATGTGGAAGGAGAATTACACGTGGATGATTCACTTGTGATTAGATGTCTTGTAACATGAGTATTTGGAAACTGATGTTGTGAATGCGGTTCAAATGTAAGAGGAGAAATGGCCATGCTACAGAGCAGTAATCAGAGAGAAAGAAGTGAATATGCTTTCCTGTATCTGTTAATGTGAATGTGAGAGAAGAAATAGAAAGAACCTGAGCAACGAACCACCAGCACCACCACACGTGGAATTACAAGAAAGTGTGGTTGTTCCCCCCTGTCCCAACACACACACACATAGAGAAAAATGAGAGAGAGAAAGAAGCGAGGAAAAGAGGTTGACGACGACGATCATGATACTGATGGTGACACGAGTGTGGACGTCGACGGTGATGACACATGATCGCTTGAGAGAGAGAGAGAGAGAGAGAGAGAGAGAGAGAGAGAGAGCGTGTGTGTGTGTGTGTGTGTGTGTGTGTGTGTGTTTCCTTTTGTCTGCTGATTTGCATGGTTGGTTTCCCTTTTACTCCTTATATATATATATATATATATATATATATATATATATATATATATACACATATGTATTTATGTATACATGTGTGTATATATACAGAGAGAAAGAGAGAGAGTGAGAGAAAATATTTTCATGATCTGGGTGTTTTCTCTTGAATTGCAATCAAAGTGAGACGTTGGATGAGAATGGATGCGAATGGACAAGCAGGTGAACATATGAATAAGCATGAAATGTAGGAACATTCTAAATAAATGTGACAGAAATGTTGCATCTTAACAAAAACCAAAACGTAATTTGGTTCCGTTTTCATGCTCCCTTCGTGAGGATATAGCAGTGAAAACCATTTTTCATTCCATTGTTATTCCCAACATAAGTCTGGGAATATTAGGGCCAAGTCTTGGTTTTTAATTTTTCAGTTTGATTTCTTTTATTCTTTGTATTTCAGAAAAATGCGTGTCTCCATTTAAGGGTAAAGTTTAGTTATTGGGTGTTGGAATTTTTTTTGTTTTTGTTTGTTTTGCTTTTGTTTTGCCAAAGGCTAATTGCTTGTAGACAGCAAATGGGGAAAATCACATGCCAGTGATATACTTTACATGTATATAAATTTCTGACTCAAAACCTTATCTGCCGCTATATGTACACAGGCATTTGAAACGTACAACAACGAGAATTGGATTTTTAAACGGGAATATCAGAATTGACAAACCATTATTTCAGATACAGGCTTTCAGTAGAAATGATTTCATTTGTGTTGTGAAACCCAACAAAGTGAAGTTCAATTTGTTCACTATTACCCAATACTAAGAAATATACGTAAAACGTTTATCAAAGCTAAATACTACAAATACCCCACTCTTTGTAACTACGTTTCTTAATTTCGTAACGCAATACCAATCACATTCATATTTTTGTCATTGTTTTTGTATAAAGCTTAGAGAAAATGCTACTTCGTAAAATGTGTATATATTTTATTGTCCATATTTATGGTAATTTGTTTATGTTGTTTCACTGTGTTGTATTTTGTCCACATGAACCCTATCACTTAGGGCTGAGGCTTTAATGTGAACAAACCACTCTGATTCTCTCTCTCTCTCTCTCTCTCTCTCTCGCCTTTTTGTTGTTGTTGTTTCTTCCCTTTTTTCTTTTCTTTTTTTTTTTTTCTTTTTTTTTTTTTTTTACCTCATTGTCTTCTTCCAATAACTTGGCTGTTAATGAGTGTAGATTTGCTCTGTCATCCAGACCAGAAAATCAGATATATGCAAACCGTATACCTCACCTCTAAATGCCCTGCCGTTGCTGTTTTTTTGTTTAGTGAAATTCAATGAGGATCCCAGAGCTGTCCTCTGAAAAATGAACGCATGAATAATATCTTGTTAGGACACGCGTATTCTTGACAAGCTGTCAACCTTTTTGCACAGTCTTTCCCCCCATCTCTTCTGAATTTAAAAAAAAGACCAAGAGCCATGTGGATTGAATGCAAGCTTGCGCCCTTGCCCGTGTGTGTGTGTGTGTGTGTGTGTGTGTGTGTGTGTGTGTGTGTGTGTGTGTGTGTGTGTGTGTGTGTGTGTTTTATCTTCAGTTTAACGTCTATTCACTCAAAGTGTTTTTAGATGGATGTGTGTGTGTGTGTGTGTGTGTGTGTGTGTGTGTGTGTGTGTGTGTGTGTGTGCGTGTGTGCGTGTGTGTGTGCATGTGTGTGTGGATATATGTGTGTGGATGTGTGTGGATGTGTGTGTGTGCGTGTGTGTGTGTGCGTGCGTGTGTGCGTGCGTGCGTGTGTGGATGTGTGAGTGCGCGCATATACATGTATCTTTGTCAGTGTGCGCGAGACCATGCGTGTGTGTGCGTGTGAATTGATTATCGATTCCTCACAAACCGCTGGATCGATTCAAATAAGACCGCTATTTCATTTCATCATGTATATTTTTTCGGAAGGGAAAAATACCTTTACTCGGTACAACTTCACCAAATGTTTGACTTGGAAGAACTTGTAACACACAGGTAAAACTCCCAGGTCAGTCTCTCCATCCGCATCTGCTGCCAGACCCAAAACTTTCCAGACTCACAACTTACCCTGTTTGTTAGCTCATCTGTCTGGTCATAGCAGACTTCGGCCAGAGGATGGAGCGATGTGCTAACTGGAGCAAATGATGCAACCTCAATCCAAAGGAAATGGAACGAAATTATCTGGCTAGGATAGCTTACTTTTGGCGTGTGTTTTGATTCACAGTAAGAAAGGAATTAACTCAGATACGTCAAGATTCTTATCTGGTGCAATCACAATTTTTATTCGTTCATTTGTGTGCTCCTATATGTGGTTGTGTTTTGCAAGTTCAGTGAACATTGCATGATTCTGAGTGCTTGAAAATCTAAGAGACGAGAAGTCAATCAGAATTAAATATGCAAAGCCATATAGCTCACTGTTGTTGTTTTTTTTATATCCAAACAAAATTACATATCTCACGGACCAAAGTTGACATGAATGCTGTTAAGTAAATGTGGCCAAAGCAGAGTGTATCCGACAAAACTACAGTACTTTTTTCTGATTGGGAGCGGATAGTGGGGTTGCGGTGAGCGTAGGGATGGATAGATGGATGTGAAGGGGAAGGGAAGGAGACAGAAACTCTAATCATATTTATTATCACTGCGTCAGATGAATACTAAAATCTTAAAACATTTCAACAGAAGAAAAGAAAGTTATACCCTCCAATACGTCATTGTCGTCGTCGTCTTTTCTTCCCCCTTCTTCTTCTTCTTCTTCTCTCTCTCTCTCTCTCTCTCTCTCTCTCTCTGTGTACAGCAGTCTCCACGCTCAGAACAGCACGCGCCAATTAGGGTGTCAAGGCAACAGCAAAACAGCAAACAGCAAAACGGGGAACAGCAACAGCAACAGCAAAACGAGAAAACGCTGCACCCTAGAAGATGTCAACAGGAAGGTCAGCAGCGCCAACAGCAAAGACAGCAACAGGAAGAGATTGAAAAGCCCTGAGTAAAGCAGCACCACCATCAACAAGACCAGATGCGGTCAAAGAAGCAGCAACAACAAGAAGAGCAGCCACAGAATCATATCGAAGAAAATCGGCAGCAGCACTGGGGTCAGCTACAACTGGAACAGGAGCTGGAAAGGGAACAGCAGCACTCTGAACAGCTGTTTCAGCAAGAACAAGAACAGCCGGGCCAGGAGCGACCAACGGAAGAGCGTCAAGAGCAGCTTGTAACGGAACGTCCTGGTGAACTTCAACCTTTGAAGCAGCAAGGGTCAGTACTGGGGGAACTATCTCTTCCTCAGCAGGCAGCCTCTGTTGTAGATGAGGATAACTTCACAGACCTTGCTACTAACGTTGGTACCCACAAGTCACGCTCCAGAACCAGGACTGTATCAACAAGTAGCAAATCCAGAGAAAGGCAAGATGAAGGCCGTGCTTTACGCTCACGGACAAACTACCAACGGTCCAAGGATCAGCCAAACATTATAGACGCACTCAAGGGTGTACAGTCAGACAGTGCACACAGCAGAGGCAGTAGTATGCCGCACGATTCTTCTTCTTCATCCCGAGGTGAAGTAGCAGCAGTCACCGGTGAGAAATAGGAAATAGGCCGGGCACAAAGTACTAAAAATAATGGAAAAAACTACTTTCAGCTTTCTCAATATAATGTTAATTGTTTAGAATCAAAATTATCTGAGAGCGATTCCGTTGGTTTTCTCCAAAGGCATGACATTGTTTGCCTGACAGAAACGTTCATGGACCATATTATCAGAGACAGTGCATTTAAAGATTTTGATATACATTCATCAAAGGCTACGAATCTGTCAAGGCAAGGGAGATGTTCCGGGGGTGTGGTAGTGTGGAAATGTTTTTCTTCTTTTGTTGAGAGAGTGAACTATAATGTTAGTAATGTTGTCATTTTAAAGGTATCAAAAGACCTGCTAAGTGTTGATAAAGATGTTTTCGTGATTGCTTCATACATCCCCCCTCATGATTCTCCTTTTTTGAATTTTGAACAAGACACCATTGGAACTGAGGTTTTAGAAAAGTGCATACTCGATCTACATGAGTCTTATGATAATTTTTATGTTTTGATATTTGGTGATTTGAATTATCGTACAGCTAACAAAAATTTTGATTTCAGTTTATGTGAAGATGTAGACAATACAGAAGAACAAATGAATTCTTTCAATAGAATATCGCAGGATGTAGAAATCAATCAGTTTGGTGAAAAACTTCTTGATCATTGTAACATATTTGATTGCTGTATTTTAAATAGGCTTAGTAAATATGGCTTTGATGACAGTTTCACTTTCATTTCGGATTCTGGGTCTAGTGTGGTTGATTATTTTATTGTATCTTGTGATCCTCTTTTCACGCTTTCATGGAAATCCTTAACAGCAGCTGATATGGTAGATTCGGATCATTTACCGGTTATGTTGTCAGTTGTTTTAAGCTATGGTAAAGACGAAACTATCCCGAAAACAACTCACGATGATAAGAGAACTGTTCTAGATAGAGTTTTATGGGACAAGGCAAAAGAAGCAGAATTAATAACAAAATTAAATGTTGAAGACAATACTTTCAGACTGGAAGCAGCCATTCATCAATTAGAACAGGATGTTGACCATGCCTTGGCAACTTTCAATGACTGTCTGAAGTCGGCTGCACAATGCATGGTGAAAAAATGTTATGTGTCATCTCATAGAAAAAGCTGTGCATGGTTCGATCAGGAATGCAAAGATGCAAAACTGAAATGTAAAAGGATATTAAGAACTTTTAGAAAAAACAGGCTTCAAAGTGACAGGATTGGACATGTTAAAAGTAAGAACGAATATAAAAAATCACTCAGACAGAAAAAACGGGAATTTCGAAGAAATACAGCCGATTCTAATGTACACAACTCAGCACAATTTTGGAAGGAAATAAAGAAGTTAAACAGTGCAAACACAAAAAAGAGTGTGAGTGACAACATTGGTTTGGAGGACTGGTTCAGACACTTTCAGGGAGTTTTTAACGTGGCGGATAATTTAGAAAACGAAACTTATATGGACGACGAGTTAGGTGATGCGAGTGATCACTGTTTGAATAAAGAAATTCAGAAGAGGAAGTTCGGGTTGCAATAGGCGAACTAAATAACGGGAAGGCAGGCGGCATGGATGGTATTGTTGAAAGCAGGTGGTGAAAAAGTAGTAAAGTTTCTCACAGTGCTCTTCAATAAAATATTTAATACCGGGACATATCTCCAAGAATGGTCCAAGGCAATTGTAACTCCGATTTTCAAAAAAGGTTATGCTGATCAGCCGGACAGTTACAGAGGAGTATCCCTGATCGATGCTTCATGTAAGTGTTATACATCCATTTTAAACAAACGACTGGGCTTATGGTCGGAAGACAGCGATAAAATTGTTGAAAACCAGGCAGGATTCCGAAGAAATTATTCAACCATGGACCAAATATTCAATTTGTATGCTATTGTTAAGAAATACTTAAATAAGAAAGGGCAAAATCTTTACATTGCCTTCATTGACTTCAGAAAAGCATTCTACTCTGTTAATCATGGGAAATTACTGGAAGTACTTTATAATGAAGGCGTTAGAGGAAAATTTTTTTGGTGCTGTGAAAAGTATGTATCAGTCTTTAGTTTCTTGTGTACGTGTCAATGGTGAATTTTCAGATTTCTTTGAATGCCCTACAGGTGTAAGACAAGGATGTGTTATGAGCCCAACATTGTTCTCTTTGTTTATCAACCAACTTGCAAATCATATTAATGATACTGGTGTCCATGGTGTTCAACTTTTGCCTACTTTACTTGAATTATTTTTCTTGCTTTTTACGGATGACGTTGCATTATTGTCAACCTCACCAGGAGGTTTACGGGCACAATTAGATTCTCTTAAGAGTTGCTGTGATGAATTAAAACTAAGGGTTGATATAGATAAGACCAAGATAATGGTATTTAGAAAGGGTGGATTCTTAGTACGAAGGGAAAAATGGTTTTTCGAGGGAAAGGATTTAGAAGTTGTCTGTAGATATTGTTATTTAGGCTTCTCTTTCACAACTATGTTGAGTCTTAGACTGAGCACAAATCATCTGGCTGCAAAGGGAAAGAAGGCTCTTGTCTGGCTTTGTCAAGCCTTTAAAAATGTAAAGAAATGTCACCAGAAATTTATTTTAAGAATTTTTTAGGCTAAAGTACAATCTGTTTTACTATATTCATCAGAAATTTGGGGTTATCAGAGGTTGGATAATGTAGAAAAAGTATATTTATTAGCTTGTAAAAAATACCTCGGTCTGCCACTAAAAAACCCTAATACGATGGTTTACGGCGAACTTGGTAGGCATCCTTTGTTTGTTAATTGTCAAGTTAGGTGTATTAAGTACTGGTCTAGACTGTTGGAAATGGATGAGAGTAGATTACCCAAGTAAGCATACTTAATGATGTTATCAATGGACAGGGATGGCAAAAGATGCTGGGCAACCGAAGTGAGAGAAATGCTTTCCAAAGCTGGATTTTATGAGGTATGGTTAAATCAGGGTGTTACAAATAATAAATTATTTTAAAGTAAATTTAAGCAACGATTAACAGATATGTTTTTCAAAGAATGGTCAGGTGCGGTAAGACAGAGAAAGGTGTAGTTTGTATATTAAGGTTAATTAAGGACAACCTGAATGTTTGTGTATATTTACAGGAAATAAACATTTTTTGCTTTCGTGTGGCTTTATCCCAGAGTAGATGTGGAGTGTTACCTATTAACAGCAATATGAACAGATATGCTAATGATATCACACAGTCGTATTGTCCAAATTGTGAAGACTGTAGAGGATGAAAACCATTTTTTATATGTTTGCCCATTATACTCAGAATTAAGAAACAGATTTTTTGTCAATGGAATCAATCCGCGATTAGAAAGATTATTAGATGGAAAATGCAGATATCTGTCATTATTAGTTTCCAAGTTTGTTTTTCACAGTATGAAACAGAGGCAGAAGTTTGCAGAAAGTAATAGACCTATTTTGATTGCAGTTGTGTATAGTTATGAAATATGTTTATAAAGAAGAAACGTATGCTAAAAGATTATGAATAGACTTACTGTCAATTAAATTTACATGCTAAGTCGCAAAATGTGCTATGTTATGAAGGTTTTATTTATTTATTGGTTTATTTACTTATTTATTTATTTGTTCATTTAGTGTGTGTGTGTGTGTGTGTGTGTGTGTGTGTGTGTGTGTGTGTGCGCGCGTGCATTCACGAGTGAGATTTCCCCCTCCATGTTTATGTGCCCATGGCCAAAGAACATAGTTAAAATATTTCATTTCATCTCTCTCTCTCTCTCTCTCTCTCTCTCTCTCTCTCTCTCTGCTTTGGTTACGAGAAATTGTTATTCAAATATCTATGAGAAAGAGTGTGCTGCGTATCTTTTGTTTCAACGAATATGAAATTGTTTATTTTCTTCGTACACCTCATGTAACAGTATTGTTCTTCAAAACAAGTGTTAACACACGAGTCCTCACTCCTTGCCACCGCAGTTATCACGGACCGAAAAGGCCTAATCTATATATAAACCAGTCATTCTTTTTGTGCCTTTATGTGTAGGGGCGGGGGATGGGGGTGGGGGTTGGGGGTCGAAGTAGAATCGCACAAAACGATGTGTGATTACTGACGGAAATATTTTGGACCGACTGTATTGTTTCCATTGGGAAACGACTATTCGCCAACGTAGTCTAGGTCCCCACGGAAACATTTTCTAACCTTTTCTCGCAAAGGAGAACTTTGAAAACGTTCCAAAAAGCATCCACATTGATAATGTCAGGTCGACCTTGCTAACAGCTCAATTCAGTATTTTGACTTTCCATTGCAAAAACCACATTGAACAGGACTGCATACATACAATATGAATAACTGCTCATTACAGGGGAAAATAACGTAAGACAAATGCGCCGTTTGACATTAGTTAATGAAGAATATTGAAGAAGCGACACGACAATGAGCGCCAATTGACAATCACCATGCCAGAGGACAAGAAAAGAGACTTTTGTTCAAAAACTACCGGGGTGTCTTGGTTCAACACTTTGTCACTGCTTTCGGTAATGTTTGCTCCATTATATCACATTAAAGCTCTATATCCTGTATCTTTTAGTGTTTCGTCAATGGAATATTTCGGTCTCTTTTTGGTTTCGTGACCCTTTACCAATCATGACCTCTCTCACTTGTGATCCCCTTTTTAAAAATGGTCTGCACGCACACTAGACTCACCTCTTTTGGAGTTTTAGCGCATTCAGTGATTTACGTTCAACTCATAAATGTTCTCCACACATGACTATAGTTTGGTATGAGAGGTCGCAGCACCAACTGTCCAAAAAACTCTGGTCCACATTGACCGAGCCTTCTGGGAGTTCTTCGTGTGTCAGATTACTTGAGCAACGAGAATCAGTACCTCGACAGATTAAACTGAACGCAGCCACCTATAAACCCCAGTCTCCATTTTATTATGTGAGCACTACGGGAAAAAGGAGATGGGAGTGTGAAATGGATTTGCTTTGGGTGGGGGCGATGTGGAGACCAACCAGACAGGGGGAATTACCAATCATGTGACAGAAAACGTCTGCCAAGTCGAGGCAAGAACAATCCAGTGTCGAAAGGCGTCGTCTCGTGTGTGACAGCGCGCCGCTGTTGCTCGTGCCGCTGTGGTCTTGATTAAAACCCGACGTGCCGCCATCGTCTGCTTTCAAACGGACGTTTGGGCTGGAAGGAACTTCCCAGTGACTGGTGTTCTTAAATCTTTACTATGGCAGTCCTAAGGTATGTTTTGGGTTGTTTTTTTATTGTCTATTTATCAAATCGTTTATCTGTTTATTTGTAACTGGTTGGTTGATACACTGGTAGTGTTCCTTGATTGTTAAACGGTGTTTTGTTGAACTTTCAAGCGCAGTTCATGAAATAAACAGTTCAATTTTTATTTGCAAAATGTCTCTAGGAACTATTGAAAGGCCTTCTGATATGTTAGTTATAACTACTATGAGTAAGAGTGTGCTACGTATCCTTTCTTTCGACAAACTAGATTTTTCTGTTCTCTTCAGACATCTCATGTAATCTTATTGTTTTTCATCATGGGCGTCAACACACGAGTCCTCACTCCTGGCCACCGTAACTGTCACGGGCCGAAAAGGCCTAATCTATAAACCATTCAATCTCTTTGTGCCGTTGTGTAGGTGGAGGGATGGTGGGGGGCGTGGGCGTGGAGGAGTGAGTCGAAGCAGAATCGCACCAAACGATGTGTGGTTACTGACGGATATATTTTGGACCGACCGTATTGCTTCCCCTAGGAAACTATTCGCCAATGTAGTTCTGGGCATTGCTGTAAATTTTTTCTCCATTTTTCAGTTACCATTCTCATCACCCGCTCCCGCTGTGAGAGATGGTACGTCTGTTTTGCCTGGTTTGTCCGTATTTCTTCCTTTCTAGTTCTTTTATTCCATGACTGACCCACATTTCTGAAGCGATCATGCTCAAATGTAGCACACCGACCATTTGCCACGTCTACTGGGTATTATTTCATACGCTTCCGTGACATGTTTTTATCAATGCATAGTGTGTGTGTGTGTGTGTGTGTGTGTGTGTGTGTGTGCCTTCCCACTTCAAGTGCTAGTGCTAATACTAGACAACAACAAAAAGCAAAACATGGTGAATGGGTGGGAGGAGTGAGAGAGAGGAAAGGGTGGTTAAGAAATAGATACATCTAAACCAACCTTCATGTGTGTGTGTGTGTGTGTGTGTGTGTGTGTGTGTGTGTGTGTGTGTGTGTGTGTGTGTGACAGAGAGAGAGAGGAAAATATCAAATGTTCTAAATGATTGTGTTGCAAGCCTTTTGCAATATCAGATCACGTCTTAATTAAACTTTTCAAAATGCTTTGAATTAATCTCTGAGAAAAGTGGGGCAAAACACTTAAATTCTGGCATCCATATGTGTGTGTGTGTTTGAAGTGGACTTGAGACATTTGCTTCAGTTTAAAATCTCTGTGTGAGGTGACGCAAGAAGGAAAAGAGGAAAAAAGGATATTGGTTTAAAGGGGCGAGTAAATGAATCAGATGAACAAAAGAAGAAATTGAAAAGGTAGAAAATTAGCATTACATTAAAGTAGGAAAATATCATAAACCATTGTTGTACTTTTTCAGGTGCTCAGTTACTGTATCTAAACACCTATTAACAGAAAAATACAGTTTTCCAGTCTAGAGAAAATACACGCGTTATCAAAATCGTCATTACGTTTTCATTGACTATTTCCGGACTCGTTTGAGTTCACAAGACGCTGTTTGACAAACTGGCTGAATGCGACACAGTTTTGTGTCAAGAATGAAACCTAGATTCAAAACACAGCGCCCACGCTCAGAGGCTTGTCCTCCGGTGGTAAAGGGGAAAGGGAAACCGTTAAAGCGGGATCTTGGACGAAGCAGCCGTGAGGTGTTCCCAGTTTGTAACGTAAAAGAGGGCGATGAACGCGGCTGATACTATCACGCTCAGGACTGTCCTTTCGGTAACAACGGCAATGATCCACGGACTGAGATGATGGAAATCGTTGTGGATATTACTGAACATTCTGAACGTGTTTTTTTTTTTTTTTTTTTTTCAATTATTTATTTTTGATGCATTTATAGTTAAACTGTGATTTTGTTCTCTGAATGTCAGAGGTTGAAAAAGACATTTTTTAAAGATACAATATTTCACTATCCAGTGGATATGATTACACGAAGCACATAGGCTACAGCAGAAAACGATCCACTAACATGGCATAAAGGGGTGGGGGTTTTTTTTCTTCTTTTTATCAAAACATTTCAGTAACAAAATGACGAATTCGTAGCACTGGAGACGATTTTAGTAGTTTCTTTTCATAATGATAGACTATGACTTCAAACTAGCTAATGTTTATGCTGTGAATAAACACGAGAGAAAGTTACATACTTTGAAATAAAAAATTAAAAAAATTAAATAAATAGAATTTGCAAGAATCGATTTCTTTGTTATCAGAACTTTATCTAAGTGCATGATTTTAATTGTGGGATTGCAACGATTTGGTATTATATTCGGATTTCCCACAGTGAACCAGAAGTTAAAGAGCTGAATAAGTTATTCATTAAAACGTTAACCTAACTGATAATATATGGATAACATTTCATCATCGAAGGAAAGAGTTTACGCGGAGAAAAATCAAACCTTTCGTTACTCGTCGCTGGGATTTTGCATTTTGCTTTGTTTCAGGAGAACGCATTTTCTATCTGAAGTCAGTTACAACTGAGTTTAATGTCATTACCTGTAAATAGCAAGTGACATAGCAGGTACAAATCAGAACAAAAATTGTGCAAAACAGATAAAATGGAACAGAAAGGGAAAACATAGTTGAACCAAGATAAACTACATAGGGATAAGCGAGACCGGTACTTTGTTATTTGCTTTAAAAGTCCATGTGGCAGGGGGATACTGTACCTTTTTTCCCAGTCGTTCGTCTCCAAGGTTTGGACAGTACACAGAAAACAAAGTACATATAATCCATATTATGATTATTTAAGCATGTGACATCGACACATATCATATCAATACGAACACATAACAATGTACGTATAAAACACATAATAATTATGTAAGCCTGTAACTTCTTCTTCTTCTTCTTCTTCTGCGTTCGTGGGCTGCAACTCCCACGTTCACTCGCATACACACGAGTGGGCTTTTACGTGTATGACCGTTTTTACCCCGCCATGTAGGCAGCCATACTCCGTTTTCGGGGATGTGCATGCCCACCGAACGCTGACATGGATTACGGGATCTTTAACGTGCGTATTTGATCTTCTGCTTGCATATACACACGAAGGGGGTTCAGGCACTAGCAGGTCTGCACATATGTTGACCTGGGAGATCGTAAAAATCTCCACCCTTCACCCACCAGGCGCCGTCACCGTGATTCGAACCCGGGACCCTCAGATTGACAGTCCAACGCTTTAACCACTTGGCTATTGCACCCGTCGCCTGTAACATCGAAACACATCATATCAATACAGTTTCAGTTTCAGTAGCTCAAGGAGGCGTCACTGAGTTCGGACAAATTCATATACGCTACACCACATCTGCCAAGCAGATGCCTGACCAGCAGCGTAACCCAACGCGCTTCGTCAAGCCTTGAGAGAAAATAAATAAATAAATAAATAAAATAAATAAATAAACAAATAAATAATAATAATAATAATATAATTTTGAAAAAAAGAAAAGAAAATGAAATAAATCAATAGATTTTTTTTAAATTTAAAAAGACAACAATGATGATAAATACGCAAATAAATGTAAATTAAAAAAAATAATAATAAAAAAAAAGCAAAAAAAAAGCAGACACACATTCACACATACACATACATATGCATAACAGATATGCACCAAACATGCAGTTTCACAGATATGAAAGCACAGTCAAATACACATAAACGTACAAAAGCCCCAACACACACACACACACACACACATATTACCCTGCACCCCCTCTACCCCCCTCCACACACTCATTTCTAGGCTACGTATCGCAGCTTCCACGACACACACACACACACACACACACACACACACACACACACACAGAGGCACACTTACTTGTACAAGCACACACACATATGCCTATATCCCCCACCCCACACACATTTATACAAAGATATATATATGCACACCCGCACGTTCCAATATTCCGTTGCTCCCACAGTGTAGGCATGCATACACACACATACCTCATCCTCTACCACCCCCCACCCCCCACCCCACCCCACCCCCCACACGCACACATACGCACTCTCATGACACTTGTGTACACTTACACCCTCGCGCATGCACAAACGCATACAAACACACGGAGCCACACATGCACACAAACACACATACACACACGCACAGAGGCTGCCACTGATTGGCCGCAAGACGGATGGGAAAAGATCTCTGATGCCAAGAACGTGGCGTCCAGTGTGTTGCTCAGTCTATTGTATTGTATTTGAAAAGCCCACAGAGACTCTGTTCCGTTTTGAAGAAATTTGCGCAATGTTGGTTTGGAAATGATGCCGATATTTGTTTGCTTTGCAAAGCATCGTGCTCTACCTTTCATGCTAGACTTACGGCCGCTCCCTCTCTTTGCCTTTATCTCTATGAGGCGATCGATGGTGTGATGGCCTTGTACCTGTTCTTTTTTATATTCTTTGACTTTTCTGAGGATTTCCGATTTTCCTAGATGTAGGCCGCTCGTTGTTGTTGCGTTACCAGCAAGTCTGTCAACTCGCTCATTTCCCTTAACACCTGCATGTCCCGGGCAGTATGACCATGTAAGTTTTTGAAAGTTGCGCATTGCCTTATGCCACTCTGGGCTCCATTCCATTTTCAATTTTCTGTATGAGGTTCATTGAGTCGGTTAGAATCATGGCATGTTGGTTTCCGGGCATATGGATAGACGATAGCTACTGGAGGGCACGTGTCACAGCTTCAACTTCCATCGTTAGGCTAGAGGTTGTGACTTTGTAGGCAGCATTATCTTCCCTAATTGTTTTTCTATTTTGTTTCGCAGTGAATCCCCATCCGGATTGGTCTCTGGTGACTGAGCCATCTGTGTATATGATGATGTCCTCTTCTTTACTGTTTTCTTCTATGAGTAGCTTCACTTCCGCATCAGTTTTGCCCTCTGGCTATTCCCGACAATTTATTCCTAGAGTGGGTGAAATGGCTGTGTTGAATAGATGGTTGAGGTTTTGGGGGTTTTTCTCCCATTCTTTTGTTTCTTTCAGGTCCTGTAGTCGGCATACTAGCTGGATTGTGTCTTTTGCTTGCCCCATCCATGATCTTCCTCGTCTTAGACGGCTGCCTTTTGGTTCTTTGACTGCGTCATGCAGTAGGTTTTGAGGGTTTTATAATGCTTTGAAGTAGGTCTTAACCTGTTCTAACTTGTTTCTGGCCTGCACTGAAGGAAGATCAAGCAGGTATCGCATGGTTTCCGTGGGCGTGTCTTTTGTTGTTCCAAGGAGCAGCCTCATAGCTTCATTTTGAACTCTTTCTAATTTTAGGAGGTTGCTTTGAGATGGTGTTGTCATCCCAAGTCCGTAGTCGATCACACTGAGGACGAGTGATTGGTATAACAGGAAGAGGTGGCGTTGTTCAGTATCTTTGGTTAAAATTGCTTTCAAGACTGAAAGGCCCTTTTTGCATTTGAGAACAATATTTTCCGTATGTTTTCTGAAGGTCAGCATCCTGTCGAACTGTATTCCTAGGTAGCGTAGGCATTCGGTTTTCTCATCCCGTCGAATGACACAGGTGGTGGTGATTTGCTCGCAGTTCTGTTGTTGAGGGTGCACAGCAACATTTGGGCTTTTGCTGGATTGATGGAAGATCCTGTGTCTTTGCACCATTGAGCAATATTGTTTAGTTGTTTCTGGACGGCTTTAGTTCTTTCTTGAGCATGTTTCGAAGTTTTGAAGACCAGGCCATCATCCGCAAGAGTAAGGACCCGAGCTATTCCATTGTTGTTTAAGTCTGCAAGGCCATTCGTGTAGACGTTGTAGAGAGCAGGAGAGAGCGGAGACCCCTGTGGCAGTCCATGGATAGTTTAGAAGGTGCAGACATCCAATCTCCGAGGCGTAGGACGACGGTTCTTTCCTGAAGCGCTGCTGTTATCCATCTTTGTCAGTGTCAAACTTATTCCATACCTTGGTAGCAGCTCCATGAGGTGCGCAAAGTAGACTTTATTGTAGGCATCTTCAAGGTCGATTGCTACTGCTAGTTTTTCTTCTTTTCTTTGAAATCCTTCATATACCTCATATGCAAAAGCAGCTGCATTTTCCCATGTGGTCTTGCCTGTTCTGTAACCACCTTGATTTGAAGGGAGAATGTGCCTGTGTTCAAGATCCCTTGCAAGTTTCCTGGCTATCACGCGTTCCATGAGCTTTCCAGCAATGTTTTGCATGGTTAGGATTCGGTAGCCGCTTACCTGACGATGGTCCTTTCCTGGTTTTGGTATGGATTTAAGAAGCTGTGTGTCCAGTCCTCCGGCACATGTCCATTGTGGAAACTGTTTTTCGAGATATTTTACTCTTGGATTCTGATATACCGGACATGCAAACAGAAAGTGATCTTCATTCTCCTGTATCCCAAGAGAGAGAGAGAGAGAGAGAGAGAGAGAGAGAGGGGGGGGGGGGGGTCAATATGCGTGTGTCTGTCACATGCGTACACACACATCCAAAGTGTTTGTACATGTGTGTCTGTGTGTTTGTGTGCTAACTTAACTCTTGTACACAAATACACGATGTCTCATTATTTCTTATTTTCTTTCATTTTCCGATCTTTTTTCTTTCTTTCTTTTTTTCCTTTCTTTATTTCGTTATTTCATTCATTTCTTCCCCCCCCCCCCCCCACTTCATTTCTTTTTGTGTCTTTTTTCCGTTTCTTGCTTAAATTCCTGAAATTTCTTATTTCTTTCTCTCCTTACTTCCTTCCTCATTTTCTTATTTCATTGCTTCATTTTATTTCTTTATATATATATATATCTCTGTGTGTGTGTGTGTGTGTGTGTGTGTGTGTGTGTGTGTGTTATTCTTTCTTGACTTCTTTCTTCTTTCGATTTTTTAAACATTATTTTCTGTCTTTGTTTTGCGGGTCGTGAACCATTGGAGACATATTTCCAGCTGACTCATGTGTACACCAAGAGTTAACGAGCATCTGAAAATCTAGGATGAAAAGTGGAGAGCAAACAAAGACCATGAAAGTCAGTTAGTTGTAATACATAGAGGAAATTATGGGAATTGATACATCTGACGTTGAAAAAGACGGAGAAAATTACCAATCAATGTAATACGTACCAAACTACATCTTTTCACCGATATATATCATCATCATCATTGCCATCGTCGTCTTCATGAGCATCATCATCATCTCACAATAATACAAGCAGCAACAATTTGGCGTTTACTAAGAAACCGGTGATTTGTTGCCAATACGCTGATTTGTCGTCGATCGGCGACAGTTTGGTGCAGGCGACAATGCAGCGGCTAACAAGGTTCTGTTGCTGTACAGAGTATCACCGCGGTACAGAATATCACTCAATAACAATATGTACTGCGGCGTCGGCGCAAAATGTCACGCCAGTAAATTCTGTACTGACATTGTGGAACAGAATGTCAACCCGGTACAGTCACCCTGTGGAACAGATTATCGCCATTTGTACATATACGGTTGTAGTAAGTGGGCTTAAAAAACCCACTTTTTAATATAGTAGAGTCTTGCTTGATGACCAGGGAGTAAGCGACGGGTTGTATGGGCAGAAGGCGTGCGATTAATAAAACAAACAAAAAAACGGAATGGAAGAAATGCTAGCTTGTATTTAGAACGAAAACCAACAGAAGCCAGTGGAGTTCAAGCGATGGGTGATGTGATCTCGCTTCAGTTTCTTTTAAACAAGTCGCCAGCTGTACTTTTAACTCTCTGAAGGTGCGAATTCTGTTCCACTGGGAGACCAGCCAAGACCGAGTTGCAATTGTCGAGACGCGAAATGATCAGAGTTGTGACCAGTCTGGCACATGTGCTTTCAGAGATGTGTGACACGTCTATAATTATGAGCGAACGGAAACTTTGCCATAGTCTTGTTTCATTTGATTCAAACAGTTTTTGATATGCTGATTCCAAATTCGCCGGTGGTCATCATTTGTTTTCACTGCTCCACCTTGTACACCTAAATTACACAATGCAGGTAACCAGTTTCGATCCAAAAACGTATGTTCACAATTGGCAATAATATGTTCCGCAGGAGACATGAATACATGGCCTGTCAGATGCAACAGGGTGACATTCTGTACCAAATGTTCATCCGGTATACAGATAGCATTGGCAGTCACAGCATCTCTCTCCTTTCATCACAAAGGGAACGGTTTCCTTCCAGACGTGTGATCTCCAGTCCTACTGGGAGAGATGTTCGGTATAAAATGAGTCGTTTCTTAATAAAGGGGGCTAATGATAATTGATATAATTTTTATTGGCTTCTTTAAAGGCGGGAGGATTTTAGTCATCTTGTAGTTCTTTGGAGTGATGGCCTGGGGGTAACGCGTCCGCATAGGAAGCGAGAGAATCTGAGCGCGCTGGTTTGAATCACGGCTCAGCCGCCGATATTTTCTCCCCCTCCACAAGACCTTGAGTGGTGGTCTGGACGCTAGTCATTCGGATGAGACGATAAACCGATGTCCCGTGTGCAGCATGCACTTAGCGCACGTAAAAGAACCCACGGCAACAAAAGGGTTGTTCCTGGCAAAATTCTGTAGAAAAATCCACTTCGATAGGAAAAACAAATAAAAAAACCTGCACGCATGAAAAAATACAAAAAAAATGGGTAGCGCTGTAGTATAGCGACGTGCTCTCCCTGGGAAGAGCAGCCCGAATTTCACACAGAGAAATCTGCTGTGATAAAAAGAAATACAAATACAAATATTATGTGAATCGCTCCTCAATACTGCTGTCCTTGAAGTGTCCGTTTGTCGTTTGGTTTTGAAACCTGGCGTGACATATAGCCACAGTGTTCACAGAAAGAGCGTCTTTAAGTATTGCATACGGAGTGACACCATCACTGATGTCAGTGTTCGCCTGTACTTGTCGCCTGGCTCTTTCCCTGAGAACAGACACAGGTCATTTTCACAAAGAAAGTGCGTGCATGCATGCGTGCGTGTGTGCGTGTGTGTGTGTGTGTACTTTTTCTGCCGTGGAAATCGTAATGGGAGATGATATTCTGCGTTTCTCAGATGGGTCATGAACATAGCTTACATCCCTGTCGTCTGCGCTTGATTGTCGGCGGAAGGTCGTAGACGGGAGAGGAGACGTCTTCTCATTTTCTGCGGATTTACTCGGTTTTTTAATGTGGCGTCTCTTCCCTAGGCCCTCCAACACCCACCTCTCTGTCTGTCTTCCTCTCTCTCTCTTTCAATGAGTGCCGTACTGTAGTCCACAGGGCACAGCTGTAATTGACTGACTCCTGCATACTGTCTCGGCTCATAGTTTCTTTTGTGTACTGTATTGTATTTTGTAATAATAAGGCTATTTTCAGTAACGGTCAGTATCTCTGTATCAATTTTTTTTCAAGGCCTGACTAAGCGCGTTGGGTTACGCTGCTGGTCAGGCATCTGCTTGGCAGATGTGGTGTAGCGTATATGGATTTGTCCGAACGCAGTGACGCCTTCTTGAGCTACTGAAACTGAAACAAATTCGGTCTGTTCTTCCCGGGGAGAGCGCCCTACCACAGCATACCGCCACTTTTTTTTCTGGAAGTGTACATGTTTTACGAATTTAAAAAAAAGCTGTAGAAATATTAAAGGAATATATGGGGCCCCAGAAATGAATTAGCTAATCTGATTAAAATTGCACTTTACGCAGATGATGGAACTTTATACTTGACAGATCAAAAGGACATGATGCATGCATTAGATATGTTTTATGATTTTTCATTGTTGTCTGGATTGGTTATGAACAGAAATAAATCAGTAGCTATGTGGCTTGGTAGTAAAAAGAACAGTGAAGATACTTTTTATGGCTTTGTAAGGAAAAAAAAAAAGATTCAAGATTCTAGGCATTTATTTTGAGAGTGATAGACGGGCCTCTCTGGTTAAAGACGATTGGCTGAAAAGAATAGAAACTATCCAAAGAATTATTCCTTCGTGGGGAAAAAATGGACCTTAGTGTAATGGATAAAATATGTATCATTAAAACATTTCTTATATCACAAATGGTATACATCATGCAAGAATTTGTAATTCCAGACAAGATCCTTGCAGACATTAATCGCATGCTTTTTAGATTTTTGTGGTGTAAACGGCATTGTAATAGGAAAGCACACACACACACACACACACACACACACACACACACACACACACACACACACACACACACACACACACACACACAACAGATATCCAGCTTTTACGTTTCCCTTTCTATAGTCAGGAAGGTGACCACAAGTTGAACACGCCTCTTCTCTGACTACTCCTCTTGTACTCTCCTGCACCTTTTCGCTTTCGATCTTGTAAGGGTATGGTACACTTTAGGGGAGATGGGAATTGAGGATTACCCACCCATCATCCCTCCCTCTCTCTCTCTCTCTCTCTCTCTCTCTCTCTATATATATATATATATATATATATATATCTATCTTTCTCTCTCTCCTTGCACCATCCGTGGTTGGTCTCGGTTTCTGTTTATTTTGCTTTGAATATAAATATTATCAGTTCATTATGACGTTGTTGTTGATATGATTGTAGTTATTGCAGTTAAGAGTGGTCATGATAGTGTGGAAGTGGCGGTGACGGCTGTAAATTATCGTTGTGGCTGTCGCTGGTGCTGTAGTGATGAATGTCATTGTTGTCTTATTACAGTTGTTATTTGTTGTCGCTGTGGTTATCAATAAGGGCAGATGTGTTGATAAAAATGATACAGTTCTTGGGTAGATAATTTCTCTTTGATTCTATCGTGCACGCACTAATGCTCATTCAAACACCAAGCACACACACACACATGTTCATGCAGGAATACACACATGTACATACATGTTAATTATTGGGCTTTATGATAGTGGAATAACTGAGAAAGGAACAGTTTATACAAACACTAAAAAATTCACACCAGGTCAAGAAAAACCCAGACACTGCTGTAAAATTTTACACACTAAAGTTTCCCCAAATAATGTCCATTCATAGCAAAACAGGCATTCTTTGGAACTCAGTGTGTTGTTTGTTTTTTTTGTTTTTGTTGTTGTTTTTGTTGTTGTTGTTTGTTGTTTTTGTGTTGGTTTTGTTTTGTTTTTTGCCAATGAAGAAAGGCAGCGCAAAGCACTCAAAAACGGGAAAAAAAGAAGAAAAAAAGGAAAGTGAAAAAGAGAAAAGGAAAAGAACAAAGAAAAGAAATAATAGGTAATAGGAGTGGTCCGTTGTCTGCATTCTCTTGAGGCCCCACCCTTTAAAAAAAACAAAAAACAAAGCAAACAAAAAACAACGATCAAAATGGATTTTTCTGCATAATTTTGCCAGGGACTATCCTTTTGTGGGAACTTACGTGGAGGTGCAAACGGGACCTTGGTTTTTCGTCCCATCCGAAAGACTGGTACCCAGAAGATCATACGCTGTCTAGTGGCCGTAGGAGTTATAATCACAGTTTGCATATGAGACGAGAACTCGTGGACACTCGCTTCCTAGTCGGGCGCATTGCCACAAGGCCAGCTCCCTGAACGAGCACACCAGTCTTCTCATTGTCTCCTTCAATATATAAAAGCCAGAGTGGTGATTATGATAGACAGACCTCAGAGTACATATTTCACCCTCAGAGACACGCGACACAATTATGCAGGCAACGAGCATGGTAGCATTCTACATGAAAGAAAATCAGCATGTGTGTGAAAGACACTTTAAAAGGTATACAAGCAGCCATCACCTGTGTCAGTACATCCATAACCAGGAACACAGGCACAGTTACGAGCGTGCTTACGGAATCAGATTTTGGACTAAAAAAAAAAGTTGCCATTTCTCCCTATACGGTTGTGAACTTTGGGGTTTTTATATATATGATATTGTGACAAAACTGCTACTGATTTGTTGGTTATTTTTTTTTACAAAACAGTTCTTAAACTTAAACAGTGTACCCCCCACCTTTTATGGTAAACCTGTTTGGTGAAACTGGTAAATTTCCTTTGTCTGTCTGTGAAAACCAGAATGATAGTTTTCTGGTATAAGCTCGTTACTAGCCAAACAACTTCTAAACTGTCTTCGATTATTTACAAGTGTCTCTTCAATCTGAACAGCAACAACATACATCAGAACCAATACCAGTATTCACACTATCTTGAATGAAGTACACACACTATCTTGAATGAAGTACACACACTATCTTGAATGAAGTCGGATTAAGCAGGTTTTGGTTGAACCAACACAATTCCATTGCGCATCCCACTTGGTTTAAAGAGAAAGTTATAATAAGTGCAGTTTGAAAGATCAGTTTTTGCAAGATTGGTATCAACATGTAGATAACGATACCATGTTTATTAATCACAGGATGTTGAAACCCAATTTTGGTGAAGATGTATATCTTACAGTGTTACCAGTTCATTGTGTTATTGAGTTAGACAAGTTACAACCAACAAAGCACGTCCTGTTAATAAACAGCGTTTCAACAATTTTCCAAGAAGTGAAAGAATCTATGACAAATATTCCTGGTGAGGAGTTTTACTGCTTGTTTTTGTGTCCCTTTTTTGACAGCATCAGGAATAAAATGTCGATCAACATTTTATAGATCCCGGCCAAACACCATTAAATTCCACTTACTCTAATATTCGTATCTCAATCCAATGAAACTTTGTACATTGATAGGGAATCCTTTTTTTTCTGTTGTGATGGAGAATGACTGTTAGCTGTCTCCATA
>NC_134891.1:14136077-14271077 GCF_041734735.1 Babylonia areolata | reverse complement strand
ACACTTCCCCGGCATCTTGAATTGCACTGCGTGTCGTTCCCGATTCCAAACAGCGCTCTAGGCTGAGGGCCCTTGGTTAAATGACACTGACACTGACACTGACACTAGTTTATTGAATAGGCCACAGCCCCTTTCAATGGGGGTTCACAGTCGACAGATACATTATTATTTACACGAGGGGGGAAAATTACACATTTTGTATATTTTGGACTGCATTCAAGATCTGGGATCTAAGTTTAAAGGCATAGAAAAGAAACTTCGCAAAAACAAAAATACTCTCTTCTGGAACTCTCACAAATTCCAGATTATGAATTTCGTAATTGACAATATTCTGTAAATACTTAGATCTTAAGTCTTCATACTTAGGGCACTCAAAGTGAAGTGAATTTTCGGTTTGAGTCACTACAAAATGGACAATTCCAGTTTTCTTGATTCCTTGAATAACGGTATTTGTGAACATTAATTTGTGATACTCCCATCCTAAACTGAGCGAGGGTGTTACGATATGTGTTCATCCATAAAACATCCACGTATTTCTCTTCCAAAACAAGTCTTGTATTGTTTATATACCGAGTATCTTACACTATTTTCTAAGTGGCCATGCCAACGATAGCAAAATGAGTTGTACAGTCTTTCTTTAAGTTCTTTGAAAAATAGTCTCTCATGCCCTAACCCAAACAACCACACTTACTCAAATCCATTTTCACACAGAACATTTTGAACTTTGGTCGCCCAAGTAACAGTACCATTTTCATGCATTTTTAACATTTTATAAGCTCTCTTTGAAAATAATTGTTCAGGCTGCTTCAGTAATCGAAACCAGTATCTTATACATTTAATGACTGAATTAATCCATAATGGATACCTGCCCAGTTCCCCGTATACCATATCGTTAGGAGTCTTATCTGTAACATGCAGCAGACGTTTACAAGTATAGAGCTGAATCCTTTCTACTTGTTCATATCTTTCAAATCCCCAAATTTCTGCTCCGTACAACAAAACTGGAACAACCTGCGTATCAAACCGTCTAAATAATACATCAGCTAAATTGCAATCTATTCTATTCAAGGTTCTAATAATTTCTAATGTACTTCTCTTTGCTCTGACTGTAAGAACTTCCATTGCTGCCGTCCAACCGTGCGGTGTTGAAAAGGTTAGTCCTAAGTATTTGTATGTGTTAACTATTTCCATTTTTTTTACCATCTAAATACCATTTTTCCCTCAGTCCTAAAACCCACCCTTCCTAAACACTAACACCTTAGATTTGTCCATATTTACAGCTAATCCCAATCTATGTGCAGATTCTTGAAGATTGTTTAGTTGGTTTTGCATGACAGTCACTGTTGTGGATATGAGTGTGAGGTCATCGGCGAAAAGTAGTAAAAATAAGTCAATCTCCGCTGAGCTGAGGGACAATCCATGTTTACCTTTCATAGTTATTTCATTTCCCAATTCATTTACTAGAATGTTGAATAGTGTTGGGCTCATAATACAACCTTGTTTCAAACCTTGCAGACAGAAAAAGTAGTCAGAAAACCCACTCCCACTCATCACACATGACTGTACTGTTTCGTACATTGCTTGAATAATATGTAACATTTTCCCACTTATACCCGACTTCATAAGCACTGCTACTAGTATATGTCTGTTTACAGTGTAATATGCCTTTCTGATGTCAATGAAAGCTACAAAAATTTTGTGTTTTTAGAGAAATGTTTTTCAATGCCAGCATGAAGTGTGAAAATGTGATGTATTGCTGAACGTCCCTTATGAAAGCCTGCTTGTGCTTCGTTTAACGGAGAACTGTTTTCAACCCAGAGATACAGCCTATCATTCATGATTTTGGTAAACACTTTACCCACAACACTTAGTAGTGATATGCCTCGGTAGTTGTTTGGACTGTTGAAATCACCTTTTTTGTGTGACGGTACAATTATTGCTCTGGTCCATTCCTCTGGGAAGACCCCTTCAACAAAGAGCTTGTTAAAGTAAACTTTCAAGTAATGTATGATTTCTGGTTCAGCTACTTTCAACATTTCTGCTAATATACTGTCAGGTCCTGTTGCCTTTCCACTTTTCAGCTGCCTGTTTGCTTTTCTTATTTCTGCTTCGCTTATCTCACCATCCAGTATGTCGTTACTATTTTCTCTGGTATTATGCATGTCAATTAGATCACCGTTTTCTCTAATGTTCTCATTAAACACCTTATCAAAGTGAGAGACCCATTCGCTATTACTTATACTATTGAAGATTGCTCTACTTTTCCTATGTTTCTTGACTTCCTTCCAAAATTCTTTCGAGTCATGTACAGAGTTGAGAAGTGTTTCTACTGCCGATCTTTTGTCTTCTCTTTTCTTGCTTTCAGTCAAAGCTTTGTAAACTTTACGTTGTTGCGAGTATTCGCTGTAGTCCTCTTTTTTCTTTGATTTATTGAAACGTCTCAAATACCCTCTTAACTCTTTTTTTTTCTTTGAGGAACACTCTTTGTCAAACCATTTCGATTTATTATTTCTTTCTTTCGCATTATTGGAAAAATATTTTTTTCATACAATTTGCAGCTTCCAAGAGGGATCTATTGAACATCTTCAAAGACTAATCCGGATCAGTATCTATAAGGCTTTTTGCATCCAACATTCCATTTCGAAATGTTTGTGATTCTTTCCCACTGGTAGGTCAACTGTGCATTCCCAATCATCGGCACCATCCAGCAGCCTACGCTTCCATGCTTTGGATGTTACAGCTATTCCTGGCCAGACTTAATTGCCTTCTGCAGAGGGGAACTCTACTGGAAGTTCTGGTGTTGTGGGTGCTCCTTGAGCAGGGCTCACCACGTGTGCAATGTCTTTTAGCACTTGGTTGTGCCTCCGCTTGACGCCGTTTTGCATGAGCTGAGGACATGTTCCACTGTGTTTGCCATGGCAGAGTGGGCATGAAGTGTCCTCTACTTTTCCCCATTTCCCGAAGTTTGTATTCGATTTGAATACCTGTATTTATCAAACCAAGTCACATTCATCAATTACTGTTATACTGTTGCTAAGTGGGTGAGGAGACAGACCAGGATAAGTAGGGAAAAGGGAACAGCGAGTTCGATCTCTAGTCTCCCACTCTCTCAGCAAACAAGAAAAACAGACACAAGGACTTACTCCTGAGCCTAATTACGAAAAAAAAAGATAATTGTTTTTTGTGTTTTTTTTACTAACGCATACTCATTCTCGGTTCAAACAATATTTCAAGTATTATGTGGTAGTTTTTTAAGTGCAGGGAACAAACTTTCAGCGTGTCACACTTCACTAGGTTTCACCAAGCACAGTAGTTCGTGTGTGCGTGTGTGTGTGTGTGTGTGTGTGTGTGTGTGTGTGTGTGTGTGTAATTTATTTTCCTTCTTTGACTTTCCTTGTTATTGTTTTCTAAAATAATATTTTAATGTGGAGAGTTTTCTCTGAAATCGAGAAGCTAACTTCAGTGAGACGTTGTATGCAAATGGATGCTAACACAAACAGATGAGCATACGACCAAGCGTGAAATGAAGTTTCAGTTTCAAGATGTCAGAGCGCTCGGGCATATTTTTATACTCTATACATCTGCTGTAAAAAAAAAAAAAGAAAGAAAGAAAGAAAGAAAAATAAAACAAAACAACGGGCCATTAGAGCCAATCCTAGATTTTTGAAAATGTACCAACATTAAAATGAAATATAATAATAAGACAAAAATAGCAATATAACATATACATTTGAAAAAAATATTGTGAAGGGAAAGATACGAAAATGGACCACACTCAACGAACACGCGCGCATTCACACATGCGCACACACCTGCACAATCATGCAAGCACACACACACACACACAAACACACACACACACACACACACACATGGCGCACATGAAACAATTTTCAAGGCAAAACAAGAAGTTTATTTTATGTGTTCCCTGGGGACATTGAAATGTTACACACATTCATCTTTTTTACACACGCAATACAAACAAAAAGAGTGATGTCAAAACAAGAAATAAGCCTAATCTGTCAAACACGCAAATACACAATGGCAAGTAATTTTTCATTAACAATTGACAAAAAAAAATTTCCCATCAGTATACAAAATCTTAATGAAAAGAACTGCGTATGAAGAAACAAAGATGTAAGTGTTAACTATTTACCCCCCAGAAAAGTAAGTTGATTTTAATGGAGTTCGGGTGGTTTCTATAATATCTGGATAAACATTTTTCTTTGATGCTTTCAGAAACAAAAGACGGAAAAAAAGCGAAAGTCATCAGCATTTTCACAGACATGAAGGCCCAGCACTAAACCAACAAACGAATGTACAGTACCCAGCCACCACACTACACATAAAAGCACACGAATTCACACACACACACACACACACACTCACACACACACACACACACACACATATATATATGTATATATATATATATATATATATGCTGGTGTGTGTGTGTGTCTATGTGTGTGTATAATGTGCAATTTAAGGAAATGAAATGAAGGAACATTCTAAATAAATGTAACAGAAAAGGTTGCATTACAACAAACGTCAAAACAATTTAGACCTGTTTTCCCGCTTTCTAAGCGAAGGTTTTGCATCGGGAAACAAGGTTGTTTCTTTTCGATGTTACTCACAACATCCGTCGCTAAAGATTAGGGTCAAGTCTTTGTATACATTTCTGTTTGAGTTATACACATACACAAGCAGTTTGCTATTGATTCCGATATTGAATCTAAGGTTGGTGCATTGCAATGATCTCCTCCATGTGAAATGCAAAAATCAGGTGTCAGTTTAGTCATCACAGTCGATGTCTTCATTAACACCTTCGTCATTATCATGATCATCGTTGTCGTCGTCCTCGCTTTCTATCTTCTTTTCTTACTCTAAGATTTATGTTGGAAAAGACAAGAAACCAACATAGATGACAAAGCAATCGGTTTTTGATAATAATATGGGGGACACCCCATGCTTTCTCGCAGCTGAGAGAAAGCGTGGCAAGGGAACGACAACGCTTTCTTCTAATCCCTCGGTTTCTCGTAAAGTGAGAGAAAATGTGGGGGTGCCCCCACCCCATCCCCCTTCCACGGTTTATCTCAAAGTCAGAGAAAGCGTGGGATTACGTGAAAGCGTGGGCTAACAGTCCGACTGTTTCCAGTCTAATATTGCCACGACCCACTGTTGCGACGGTCATTCTTGCAGGTCTAATACTGACTTGGAAAAATTCTTCAAATCACGATGGCGAACATTCAATGATGAACAAATGCTTGCCTTGCCTTGCCTTGGTCCCTTAGCTCCATGGGGAACCGTCGGTGCACCGCGATGTTGACTCGTGCACTAGCCTTCACCATTCTGGACGATCGCGTGTGAATGCTTGTGTCTCAGCAAATGTCAGCCCTGTCTATTCTTCAGTGAAGTTAGACCATTTTTCCCCTTTCTCTCTTCTCCTCTTCCCTTCTACCGTTCCTTTGGGGACGACTTTGGCAAGGCTTGATCTTGTGGTATGACCATACCATTTCAGTTTCCATTTCTTCACGATGGTCAGTAGGTCGTCGCTTTGCCCAATATGTTGAGTGACGGTCTGGCGAACTTGCTCGATAATGATGTGTTCGAGATACGAGATGCCCAAGATCTTTTGATAGCATCTCATTTCCACGGCTTGGATTTTCTTTTGCAGTTCTGCCGTGAGAGTTCATGTCCTGCAAGCGTACAAAAATATGGAAAGTACCAGTGCACGCATGAGTCTGATCTTGTGACTAATGGTGATTCTGCTGTCTTTCCATATGGGCTTCAGTCTTGCCAGTGCCACAGCTGTTTGAGCAGCTTTCCGACCGACATCTACGATCATGAGTTTTCACACAATGCATCAACCAGCCTGTGGGCCATTGCAAACAAGAAGCCTTGTCCGATACGCCCACGCACACGCACAACAATGCCCACATATAGATAGATATACAGCTTTTTAGACCGTGTTGGTTCTGTCTCTCACTTGTAGTTTGCCGTTGTAGATATAGGCTGTCTTACCCAGACTGCGGTAGTAATCGACCATATCTTTCTGCCGAGAAGTAAGATCAGCGGACACTCTGATGCCATCCTGTCTCGGGTTCTCTCTGAGATCTCTGTTACCAAGATGTCTGACCATCTACAGAACTGAACAAGAACTGGTCGAAGTTCTATTCCCGGGTCGCGAGGCTTTCCAGTGCGGAAGGCCTTCACGATGTCTTGCTGAATCCAGTTATAGCTGGGGTCATGGTAGTACAGAATGTCAATGATCATTTCCGTAACCATATTTTTGTTTCTTTCCACTTTCTCAAGTCTGTCCATCAAAATCGTTCTGTCTTCTTGCAGATCTTATGTCTTCTTTGTTTTGTTCAACGCACTCCTTCATATTGCTCTCGTCATTTGAAATTGTTTTGAGAATGTTGTCGAGATTCACAAATTGTTCGTCTATGTTGTTCTTTATATGAGTAGAATGCATCTGAAGTTCTTAATACAGTTGTTTGAAGTGCCAGTCTATTAAAAAACACACACAAAAACAAACAAACAAACAAACAAAAAATCCACATCAAATTAGGTTGTGGTTCCTGTTGTGACATTTTTGCAAGCGCCTATGATGTTTGTCGCCGCGTTATAAATCAAAGCCACTGTACAGTTAGACATATTCTATTCTATAAGAAATGTTCACAAATACACAGCGGTGTGGACAATGCAGCACAATCACGGATTTCAGTGACCTAATTTACGTTCACACATACCCAGCGTCTGTGCTGGATGACTCAGCGTGTACATGCATTATCTCGAACGTATCGCACGTGCGTTCTTCACGAAACGTTCAAGCGATTCACAGGAGTTGAGTGAACTGTGTTTGAACTACAGCGAAACAAAATTTTCTTCAATATTATTACCAATTAACTGGATACTAATCAGCCGATCAATAAAATTAAAAAGCGATCGAATATCACCAAACTATGCACATACCCACAATCAATCTGTTTGAGGGGGAAAAAAAAGTTCGACAGCAGCTTTCAAAGCATGGTGATTCCTTCAACAAGACGAACACAACCCACGCACGTCCGACTCCAGCGAAGGCCCCCCGTGAGAGCCTATATAAGAGACAGAGAGACAGGGAGAAATTAAAAATCGAATAAATAATCAAAATAATCCATAGATGAATAAATAGACGGGTTGTGTATGCTCAAACTTTTCTTAACCGCATCCTCTCCCTTCTCTCAGTTTGGTATGATTCACTTTCCCTGAATGTTGGCAGAGATCTTGAACCGTTGGCAGAAAATAATGAATGAATCCAGACACTGCTTGATTGAGAGCGGGTCATGTGTACGTCTCTCTCTCTCTCTCTCGGGTGTGTGTGTACGTGTGTGTGTGTGTGTGTGTGTGTGTGTGTTGTGTGTGTGTGTGTGTGTGTGTGTGAATGACATGTTAGTACTAGAGAGAACTGAAATGATACCGTAAATGTTCACAATATAACGTTTAATTCCAAGCTGGGAAAATCCTACTTTAAAAAATAAAAATAAAAAATAAAAAGTTTCACCTTTCATCAGTTCGTCCGATTCCCCTGTTCATCAATCCTTATTCCCTTCTCAACCCTTCTCAACCGCCACTCTATTTTTTCGGTTTTTTTTTCATTTTTTTTTTTCATCTTAAATCCTCTGGTATCACGAAATGAAAATAAACAAACCATGATGATGTGGTCTGAAAACGAAATTTTCCAGGTCCTTTCGATTCCTTCCTCATGACGCACTGTTCCTTTTTAACAACCAGCAACTATCGGCCTTCCTTCAATCTGGTTTGCATGCTGAGGGGCGTTTTCTGAGCTCCGTTTTTTGTAGTAACAGATTACCTAAATCCTGTCATGTGATTAACTTCTTTCAGCACTCCCGGCTACCCCGTAAACTTCTTTCTCAGCCTAGATTTCAAAACGAGACGAAACCAGATCTTGAGCTGGGAGCTTCGACCGGCGTCTTTGTCGTTGCGTGTAGGAGTCGGCAAAGGCTGGTTTGGCTTTGCAATTTGTTTTCATCAAAACTGGTCGGGCAGCCCAGCACCGGAAAGGATTTCTGTCTCTCTTCTTTCAGATCTGTCCCATTTGAAAAGGGTATTTCCATGCCCCCTTTATGAGTGAAGGATGTTGGCTACGGGACTCGCTTTTTCTGCCTGTTTGTCTGTCAGCTCAGTTTGTTATTCTGACCGGTCTCGATATCGTGTAGGTTTGAGGCAAACCTGGAATTACTGCGGTTTAAAAAAAAAAAAATTAATTGTAATAAATCTGAAATTCGAAACGATGGAGCTGTTGATTCCACACAGGGTAGACTACGATGGCACTGACATAAAATCTCGAAGTTGAAAACTAAAGTTTGTGTATCGAACCTGGACGTGCGCAATGGTTCTTTCCTTCCTTTCGTTCTTGTGGTTGGTCTGTCTACTATGATAATGGTGATGATTAAAAAAAAAAAAAATAAAATAAAAAGATAAGAGCAAGCATGCTCTAAAATAATTTTGAGCTATTTGCGCTGCACATGAAAATATCCAAATAATACAAAACAAAACGACAGAATGAATTCGCACACATATTGGTATACTCGCACATTCACGTACACGTCCAAGGCCGTCTTAGACTGTGGCATATATTTTATAAATGTAACGAACTGAGTGGTAAGGGAGTTTAATGATGTGGTTTTACTTTGATTAAAAAAAAAAGATTATAGAAAATAGATTTTAAAAAAATTCATTGAATCCGTACTATGTCGGAGCATAGAGTAATCAAATTGCCGCTCTGAACACGTAAGTCTAAATATCAATTTTGGACTTCACATTCGGCGCGTTCTTTTGCCCTGTTGAAAGTCATTTCGCTTGTGACTTCAGTGGACTGGGTTCAAACCTACTCCCATACCTTTTTTGTTGTTGTTGTTGTTGTTCAGGTTCTTTTTTTTTCTTTTTTTTTTCTTTTTTTTTCTTTTTTTAAAACAGAACACATGGCAATCCTCCCCCATCGTTGCTCCAAGTTTCTAAAACTGTTTTAGTTTCACACTTTTTTTGTCCTTTACTGCTTTCAATATTTACTTTTATTTCTTCCACTAGTCTTTTTCTTTCTTTTTATTTCTTTCGTATCTCCTTCCCCCTTAATCCGATAAATCGAACATGTGTTTGTGTATTTATCAAAAAATACAGCTTAATTATGTTCGTCCACCTCAATATCAATAAATCTGTCAGTCTCAATGTTTTTTGTTTGTTGTTGGTTGTTGTTGTTGTTGTTGTTGTTTTTTTTTGGGGGGGGGGGGGGTGATTTGGGGGGCGGGGGGATATGGATTTAAATAATATGGTAAATTGAGTGGCAACTGTTTTTTGTTGTTGGTTTATTTGTTTTTTTACACAAAGCCATAAAAATATATAAAAAGTAAGAAAGTAGATCTGAAAAAGGGGAAAATAGATACTTAACATGCAAGAATAGCATAATAATGAAGCACAGATTTGCACTTCACGCACGCATATATGTACACACATGCTCGTGCACGAACCCACCCCATTTCAAAAACATAACACCGCAAGCATGTAAAAAACATTATTCAAATGATATAAAGAAGCAGTACACCAACAGATACAGATTGAATTACTGTCCACAGAGTACTATTACTCTTTGTGTGTGTTTGCATTTAGTGCCGGGAAAAACATCTCAAATAAGTCTTAGTGCTCCTGGATACAAGTAGATTAAAAAAAAAATCTACTTGTTCCCCGAAATTTCTACTTGCCCTCGTGAACTGAAGAAACAGTTGATAGTGGAGTGTTGGCCCAGTGATATCGCGTCCGCCTAGGAACCAGAGAATCTGAGCGCACTGGTTCGAATCCCACAGTTGTCAATATTTTCTCCCCCTCCACTAGACCTTGAGTGGTGGTCTGGACGCAAGTTATTCGGGTGAGATGATAAACCGAGATCCTGTATGCAGCGCGCGCTTACCACATGTGAAAGAATCCACGGCAACAAAAGGGTTGTCCCTGGCAAAATTATGCAGAAAAATACACTTCGACAGGAAAACAAACAAGTGCAGGCATAGAACAATACAAAAATGGGTGGCGCTCTCTCAGTGCAACGACGCACTCTCCCTGGGGAGAGCAGCCCGACTTCCACACAGAAAAATCTGTTGTGACAAGAGAAATACAAATACAATACGATAAAAGTAACAACCGATAGTGCAATGATAAATCAGCAGACAAAATTTTGATAATTCCACAATTGCAAAATCATGATCGATCTCCAGAAGAGGATGGTTGATGAACACCAGACCATCAAGGTTATATTCTCTCTGTCCATATGGAGTTAGGCCGCCTGACATTTTCTCCAGACAGAATTCAGAGGGAAATGTCAGGTCGTGGATCAGTCCTTGATGTCTGCTACCAAGGAACTTCTCAGGGAGGGAGACGGAGGGGAAGACAGAAAACAACACGATAGACTGACAACATTACAGAGTGGACAGGAAAACTAGTTGCAGAGACCGCTTTGAGACACAGTGACAGACCTGAAGGAATCTGATGAACAGTTCCCGACAGACAGACACCCACACTTGACAGAGTTGAGGGAGAAGATGCAAGGGCAGGTGTCAGAACGTGGTCGGCGACATATTGCTGACTGCTCCAAACAGGCCCACGTAACGAAGTATTTCAGACAAAACTTCACTTTCGCCTGAGAGGGGGAAATAATGGGAGTACAGCTATCGCTTCCGCGCTGACACGTTTTATTTATGGAACACGTTTTATCAAAGTCAGACTGGTTTGTTTCGAGCCCTGTTTTAGTGTCACAGTTGCATTTGGTTTATCTTTTTGGAAGCCGAAATACGACTTATTCATATTTTCGCGCTTTCCACCATGTAGTCAATGGTTGCGATTTCATGTCACGGCTGTTTGGGCCTGGAGAGTCGGTGGCCTTGAGTTAAAACAACATTTCCGAAAGCTTGGACACTCTTTTGTCATTCATTTTCCCCGACGGATATTAATTAACAAGATGATAGAATTAGTGGCTTTTATATAAAAATATTGGCAACCTGAGCGATGAAACAATAAGTATAAATGCTCAATTCAATTAGCTAGCATGGCTTGACTATTATGGGGTGCAGCTAGTTAATGGACTTAAACAAGTTATCCCGTTGCAGCGAAAAAGCCAAACATCAACACAGCAAATTCGGCCCTGTATTCCACATTTGAAATTCCCCCACTGAAAGCGGGATACGTAAAACCATATCTTTGATAAGTAGATCTCACCACTGTGCCGTGACCGATCAGTGTCACAGATAAGAAAGAATACACGATGAAGGTTTCTGTAAAACTGCGAAATTTGGCTTTGAAAATGTGCAACTTTCATCAGTTTTCAAGTCTGACGCAGTGCGATTACAGCAGCGATTTTGCGTCATCCGCTTTGATTTGGTCGCGCTTGTCAATAATACTAATAGTGCAGTGCTTTCGTGTATTGATATCAAACAAGAGTGTGTGTGAGAGCGCTATTTACAAATTGGCTAATTTGCATCATTATCGGGTTTGTGGCATGATGTCGTTATGTGTCAACAATGAAAATCTGCTTTGTGTCATTTAAATGCCTGATCTATTTTCATCCGCACACTTTAATGACAGTGGGTTTGTGATTCATCAACAGCAATCACATACAAAGAACGTATCATTGTATGTGACGAAAATACAGAATGACGTAACCCTCAACGTCGACATCTGCTGACTATAAGGATCAGATTAAAACCAAATAAGCTTCTAAGTGCTTTGAAGTGTGTGTAAGCACAACAGGCATAATTCAGCAGAAACTTTTTTCATATATTCATTTGTTTTATAAATGATTGGAACATTTATTTAGTGTGGGCTTCAGTTAGAATTTTGAATGGCGTGAATGTGCGAGTTAATAAAATCAGTTGGTCGATTGCGAAATGTCTGATACATGCATGTGTCGTAACGTTTGTGTTTTGGAGCCAGAGCACACATGGCTACAACAATACAGTATTTCGACTTCAAGCGTTCTTCTGCGTTATTCATTTGAAAATGAAAAGAAAGAACGCAAAAATACGCGCGCTCGCATATTCTCTCTCTGTCACACACACACACACACACACACATTTGGAGTTAACATTTTATTCATCATCAGCTACAGTATCAGTGGTTCATCGTCAGCTGCAGCGCACAGTACTTTCCTATCACGTGGTTCCTCATAGCTAGGGGCAAGCACACACCGTCAGTACTCTCTTCCACTGCCTTCTGTTCTGTCACAAATAATATGTATCATATACAGGCACAAATGTTGAAATACATAGTAATATCATATACAACAACTGATATTCAATTAATCTAATTATAGAAGCTAATTGAACGTACACACCAAACATATTTGTTACAAAAACAGAACGAATCAGTTTCCAATCGTCTGTTCAATCGCAAATAAATGTAACACAGTTCAATACACAAGAAATAACACAATTCAATGTCGTGTGTGTTTTTTGTTTGTTTGTTTGTTCGTTTTAGTTGTCTGTTTCGTTTTTTCTCAGTGGTTCTTTTCGCTGTGCTCTCAACTGCCCCACATAACACTGACAAACAGTTAAATCATGATAACACATGGAACTGTCACATTGATTATATATTGGCTATGCCAGTCTTCAACATGGGTTGGTTGGATCTCACAATAATAAATATAATTATTCAAAACATCTACGAAGGACAAATAGGCCCATATATGTTTTGTAGAAAGCCTTGGGCTGCTTGCTAAAACTGGCTTCATACGGTGACAGTAATATTGGCAGTCTAAATCTTTTAGCCAGTGTTTTTGTCGATCACTTGATACTTTTTCTATATACCTATAACACTATTGTAGATTTTACGGGATACCGAGGATTGAGCCTTCACTTTTTCACGCTGCCTTTCTGGCAGCCCGATCTGCCCTCTCATTTGAAAAAGAAAATCCTACAGTATGAAGACACCCAAATGAAAGTTGCTTGGATGCCTTTGATTTATAGTTGTTGTTTTTCTTGTTTGTTTGTTTTGTTGTTGTTGTCGTTGTTGTTGCAGATTTGTGTAGTCCATATCAAAGTTTGGTTTTCTCAATTCCCATGATGGTATGGTTGAGAATGACGGTTTAGTTAACAGCAATATGTTTACATCAGCTTCTGAATCTGTGAGAATATCTTCAGTAAACGTATTGATAGACTTTAGGTACTGGATTGATGAGAATATCTTCAGTAAACGTATTGATAGACTTCAAGGACTGGATTGTTCTGGCCCTTTTCGCAAAATCTTTTCTGATTTTATGTGTACTTCATTTTTGGAGAAAGAGTCACAGACTGAGCTTCTTAAGACAAATTTTGTGGCATATAATTTTCTGTGTTCATCAAGGGGTAAGATACGTACTTTTCCATACGTCCTTAAGATTCATGTGTGTCACGGCTCGTTGGCGATCTGCGTGCATGCCTGTCTGCATTTTTTTTCCCTTCCCTTTTCCCCCTTTCTCTCTCCCTTCTTTCCCCACCCTCTCTCTCTCCCTTCTCCTCCTCTCTCTCCCTTTTCCCCCTCTTTCCATCCCTCTCCTTCATCTCCCTCTCTCCTTTATGCTTTTGCACGTGTGGCATGTCTCTTCTCCTGAACGTTTTTTTTTTTAAATCTGAGCGAGTTCAGGAATTTATCAGGTTAGGAAAGAAAGATTTCTCTGGGCTGTTGAGGCCAAGCTTTGCAGAGAGACGGGTCGCCGTTCCAGCGTGCGTGCTGTAGGGCGCCGTCGGTGAAGTAGTGGGGGCGTTTCCCTTTGTCACCCCTTCTTCTGTATTAGTCTGTTTCACTCTGGGCCAGTGACGTGCCTGGTGACAGGTGAGGGAATCTGTGTTTGTCGTAACATTTAGTGATGTGACTTGATATCAAGTGAGGTTTAGGTTGCTTGTAAGGTTAGTGTGATGTTTTTTAGTGGATGTCTTTTAAATCCAGTATTCTTTTACTTCCAAATATTGGGGGGAATTAGTAAATTTGTTGTGTTTAGGTGTAACAATTTTGCCATAATAATATTCAGCTCAGATTGTTTCAAATTTGTTTTCTTTATAACGGGAATTATCTAATTACAGTCTGTCGATATTCCCAAACATTGTTGTAGGGATGGAAATGTGATATAGCCTGACTGGTGCTGTTTCAATTATTCAGAACTGGTATCATTGAAACTTGAATATTGTCATTGCCTTGTTTAGCGCAATGTATATTGCTTAAGGAAGATAAAAAAGTGGGGTGGGGGGTGGGGGTGGGGGGTACTCTTTTACAACTGGTTAAAAAACAACCAAACAACAGTCTACAGAGCCAGTGGGGTGTTACAGGTTTTCCGGTGTTTCCTTCCCTCCCGTGCCGCTGCCTTCGACGGGTCCCCAGAGCACAAGCCTGGAAACTTCCTCACTCCCGTTCCCACTCCCGCTCCATACTTCCATCGTACCCTTTTCCACCTTCCCACTGTCCCTCTTGCCGACCAGCGTCAGCCATCAAGCTACTGGCGCTGCAGTTGACTGTGAATGGCATAATTAAATTGTGCGGTGGTTAGACAGAGGTTATTATATTTTGGGGGGGGGCGGTTTGTAATGCCTTGTTTTGTGGCGTGTATTTATTTATGTATTTTTGCATCACCTCAGTAAAGCAACGAGCTGAACTCTTCTGTGGCTCTGTGTTTGTGTTGTCGGGACGTTAGCTAGTCTGGGAAGGGGTGGGGGTTCATGGGCAACCCCTTACGGGTTGTGACAATGGTGGAGATGCCAATGGTGGAGATGCGGGGTAACTGATAGGTTAGTTAGGAAGGTAAGGTGGGGAGGGTGTCTTTGTTTTGTTTGTCCCATCATTTGGTTCGTTGAAAACACTTCATATTTGGTTGTGGGTGCCGTAAAGATTGTGTTTGGACAAGATAGACTGGGTGTTTGTAACTCACTTGTTGCTGCTGAAGGTTGTGGTGTCCGCAGACTATTTTACATAGGAAGAGTAGTCACTGTCGTGTGGCGGAAGTGTATTCAGACTGTATCCCTTGAAGAAACGTGGCACTATGTTGACACGGAGGCAAGCCGCTAACGCTGCCACACCAGAGCATAAGACACCAGCACCCAAACGGGGTGATATGAGCCATTCTCCAGGGACCCTTGAGAAAACAGAATTGTCTGGTTGGGTCAAAGAGCAGTTAGGCAAACAGCTTCATGGCTCGCCCGGTTCAGCAGGTAAGGTGAGGCCAAGTCAGAGACTGCTTCCGCTCAAGACCCTTATTTTAAGTTCCGGACCTTGGGCTCTGATCTAGGACTATCTGGTGAGGCTTTGGCTTGGTTCGTGATAGATGCTATCAAAGAAGAGAAAGAGGAGGCGAGACACATCAGAGAAGAAGAGAAAGAGGAGGCTAGATGCATCAGAGAAGAGAAAGAGGAGGCTAGACGAATCAGAGGAAAGGCGTATCCAAGAAGATAGGGAGGAGGCTAGACGCATCAGAGAAGAAAAAGAGGCTAGGCGAATCAGAGGAAAGGCGTATCCAAGAAGATAGGGAGGAGGCTAGACGTGCAAGGGAGGACAGGTTGTTCAGAGAGACAGTTGGAAGAGGAGAGGCAGAGGTTTGAGAGGAAGCTCGAGCTTAAGCAAGAAGAGATAGAGGCCAAGTCGGTACAGCAGCTCACCCTCACACCCTTCGACGGGAAGGACGACCTGGACTCGTTCTTAAGCCATTTTGAGAGGGTAGCTCTCCTTAACAGATGGAAACGCGAGTCTTGGGCAGCCCGTCTAGTTACCTTGCTTCAGGGCAGAGCTAGAGATGCCTGTCTACGACTCTCTGAAACTGAAATTAGGGATTACGATTCGCTGAAGGCCGCACTGTTGCGCGTCTTCCTGTTGGATGCTGACTCATACAGGAAGAAGTTTCGTTCCATGCGGAAGCAGGCCGAGGAAACTTTTGAGCAGTTCCTTGATCGCCTTAAGACGTGCCTATCTCGTTGGTGCACTGCAAGTGGACGGGACGAAAATCAAGTGGAGGACATCAAGGATCTCTTCCTCCAAGAACAGTTCTTTTCGATCCTGACTCCAGAACTGGTTACAGAAGTACGTAGGGAAGAACCACGTAGGGTAGAAGATGTAGCTTGTATCGCAACGAAGGTAGCCTGCGCAAGGAAGGTGGGGCGCTCAGCGGAAGCAGAGTTCAAGTCCTCCAAGAGGATGGAACGGAAACTGGACATCGTTCCCAGACAGGTGGTTACCAATGAGGCTTTCTCCAAGCGAAGTGGCACTGGGGAGCCAGGTGCTCGGGGAACCCACAACCCGACCTGTTTCAAGTGTGGCAAGGTAGGACACTTCGCCCGGGAGTGTAAGCAGACCAAACGAGTGTCCTTGGTGGCCAGTCACAGGTCTTTAATGAAAGAACATCCTCGACCACTCCCTACTCTCTGTGACCCTTGCGCTTCACAATTGTACACTCCACGTTGTGAGGTCGTAATCAATGGAGAGACTGTCCGAGGTCTGCGTGACACCAGGGCTCACATGATCGTCGTGGCCCGTCACTTGGTTCCTCCCAGGTCGTTCACGGGGTCTACTGTCCGAGTCGTCTTAGCAGAGTCCAGTTCATCTGTGCTGCCGATAGCTCTTGTGGATCTGGAGTCGCCATTCGTTTGTGGCAGGCTCCGTGTGGCCGTGATGGACGCACCAGTTGAGGACGTCCTCATCGGGAACACAGCATGGAATTCTGATGGCACGTCAGTGGACGTTCCCGTCTACGCTGACCCCAAGATCGTAGGAGCTGTGGGGACCAGAGCCCAGGCCAAGAGGAGTTCCCAGCCTGTTCTTTCCCTTCCCACCAACAGTATAAAGATGCACGTAAGTCGAGGAACTCATAAAGCAGCAGGGCCAAGACTCAGACTTGCGGAAGGCTAGAGAAAGTGCCGACAGGAAAACAGTTCAAAGAACGGGGTCTGGAGAGGTAACCTATCGCCGTAAGCAGGGTGTGCTTGTCCGCTGTTTCAAAAACCACTGTGGAGAAGTCACAAGTTTGCGTTCCTAAGACTCTGCGAACTTCCGTGTTGAGTCTAGGTCATGACGCCCCCATGTCTGGGCATCTCGGCATGCAACGTACCCGGGACAGAGTTTTTCCCCATTTTTATTGGCCCGGCATGTGTGCTGACATCAGGGGTTATGTCCAGTCATGCGAGAGGTGCCAGAAGACAGTCGCTAAAGGAAGAGTTCCCAAAGTCCCTCTTGTGAAGATGCCTTTGATCTCGGAACCCTTTGACCGGGTCGCTGTTGACACCATTGGTCCTATATCTCCTCCATCAGAAAATGGCAACAGGTATGTGTTGACGATGGTGGACTACGCCACAAGATATCCCGAAGCCGTTCCTCTCAGGACAATTACAACTGAGACAGTAGCTGAAGCCCTGTTCAACATGTGGTCACGCACTGGAGTTCCTTCGGAAGTGCTCACTGACAGAGGAACCCAGTTCACCTCTAACACCATGCAGGAGGTGTATCGCTTGCTGGCTGTGCGGGGCCTCACAACACCATACCATGCCCAGTGCAACGGTCTGGTGGAGCGCTTCAACGGGACGCTGAAGACCATGCTGCGTCGTCTGGCCCAAGAGGAACCGCGAATATGGGATCGCTGGCTCCCGGCGCTTTTGTTTGCTTACCGGGAGGTCTCTCAGGAAAGCACTGGGTATTCTCCCTTCGAGCTGCTGTACGGGAGGACCGTCAGTGGGCCGATGCAGATTCTCCATGAACTCTGGCTTCACCCAGAAAAGTCTGAAATCCAGACTGCCGCCGAGTACGTAGTGAACCTGCGCAACAAAATCGCTGACTCTTGTGCCATTGCCCAGCAAAACTTATCAAGAGCTTCCAGCAAGTACAAGTTCTTTGACGTCAAACCGAAGCCCAGAGACCTTGCAGAGGGCAGCAAAGTGTTGCTGCTTCGTCCCAGCAAACAAAATAAACTAGAATTGGAGTGGCAGGGTCCTTACACCATCTTACGACGGGTCGGGTTGGCGGACTACTGTGTCCAGGTTGGAAACAAAGAAAAATTATATCATGCCAACCTTTTGAAACAGTTTGTGGAACGGACGCCTGAAGCATCTGTTGCCCTGGCAGTGATTGATGACATAGAGGAGTGCTGGGAGGGGACACGGACTGTGAGTCAGGACATTCCTCTTCTTCCACTGGAGTCATCTGAGGGCCCAGGAGACGTGGTAGTCGATCCAGACAATCCAGCTTTAAAAGCTGCAATATTGGACATGGCGAAGGACTTCAAAGATGTGCTAACTGATTTACCATCCTGCACTCACCTGGAGACTTGCACCATTGAGCTCATCTCTGACATGCCAGTGCGGACTCGACAGTACCCACTTCCTTACTCTCAGAGGGAAACCATTCAGGAGGAGGTGCAGTCCATGCTAAAGATGGGTGTGATCGAACCCTCTTGTTCACCATACTCGTCCCCTATCGTCCTGGTTAAAAAGAAAGACGGCAAGGTTCGGTTTTGTGTTGACTTTCGCCGCATCAACAAGTTAACAGTATTTGACGCCGAGCCCATGCCAGACATTGACGCACTGTTCGCAAAACTAGCAGATAAACGGGTATTCTCGAAGCTCGATTTGTCAAAAGGCTACTGGCAGATTCCGGTGGCTGAGGTTGATCGTCCTAAGACGGCGTTTACGACTCCCCAAGGTCATTTCCAATGGCGGGTTATGCCATTTGGGCTGAAGACCGCCGGAGCCATTTTCAGCCGGATGATGCGCAAGTTGCTCCTTCCTCTGGGACTCCCTGAGGTAGACAACTTTATGGACGACATTCTGGTTTCTTCCGTTGATGAAAGGTCTCATCTCCGACTCTTATGTACTGTCTTAGGAAGACTGCGGGAATGTGCTCTGTCTGCTCGACTGTCCAAGTGTTTCCTGGGACTCCAAGAACTGGATTATTTAGGCCATCGGGTCGGCCGGGGTAAAATCTGGCCAGAGGACGCTAAAATGCAGAAGATCCAGGACGCTCCTCGTCCTGTCACCAAAAGGCAGCTTCGTGGATTCCTGGGTCTGGTAGGCTGTTATCGCCGGTTCGTACCACAGTTCGCAGAAATAGCTTTGCTGCTCACTGACAAGACGAGGAACAGAGAACCCAGTAAGATCTCTTGGGATGAAAGGTGTGAGACAGCATTCTGCCAGCTAAAGAAGATTCTCTGCAATCGTCCTGTGTGCTGCCTGCCAGACCTCACCAAACTTTTCATCCTTCGGACAGACGCATCCGATGTAGGTGTCGGGGCGATGCTACTTCAGGACCAGGGACTTGGCGCGCAACCAGTCGCTTGTGCGAGCAAGAAATTAAATCCAGCAGAACGCAACTATCCTACCATTGAAAAAGAATGCTTGGTTTTGGTTTGGGGTGTGCACAAGTTTGAGCAGTACTTGTACGGACGGGAATTCGTCGTTCAGATGGACCACGCTCCTCTCCAGTACCTGGAAAGAGCCCGAACCATCAGTGGTCGTCTGACAAGATGGGCCCTTCAGTTGCAACCTTTTGCGTATACAGTACAGGCAATTCCAGGGAAGGAGAACGTCGGCGCTGACTTTCTTAGTCGGCTCTCTGAAACTGGAAATGGGGATTCTCCATAGGATGCTTGAGATCAGAGACGATCACAGTCTGACAGTCCATATTGTTATTAAATCGTTGGCTTGGTTTGTACTAATATGTGGGTATATTCAATTGTTAGAAAGTGTGGGAAGCAATGAGTGTTGCCGTCGAGTTTATACGACTTTTTTTGTATGACCTGATTGATGGAATTGTGCTGGGTACACGTTGAGACAAGTTCCTTTCTGTTGACATGTGTGGGTGTGTTTCTGGCCTCAGGCGAACTATTTTTAGAAATGGGGAAATTCGGGGAAAATCTGTCACTGGGGTTGGTTGAACATTTTTGTGTGTACTCGCCGCGACATGTGGTCAAGGTTCAAACCATGTGGTTTGAATTTAAGAAGGGGGGTATTGTCACGGCTCGTTGGCGATCTCCGTGCATGCCTGTCTGCATTTTTTTCCCCTTCCCTTTTCCCCCTTTCTCTCTCCCTTCTATCCCCACTCTCTCTCCCTTCTTTCACCCTCTCTCTCTCCCTTCTCCTCCTCTCTCTCCCCCTTTTCCCCCTCTTTCCATCCCTCTCCTTCATCTCCCTCTCTCCTTTATGCTTTTGCACGTGTGGCATGTCTCTTCTCCTGAACGTTTTTTTAAATCTGAGCGAGTTCAGGAATTTATCAGGTTAGGAAAGAATTCTCTGGGCTGTTGAGGCCAAGCTTTGCAGAGAGACCGGTCGCCGTTCCAGCGTGCGTGCTGTAGGGCGCCGTCGGTGAAGTAGTGGGGGCGTTTCCCTTTGTCACCCCTTCTTCTGTATTAGTCTGTTTCACTCTGGGCCAGTGACGTGCCTGGTGACAGGTGAGGGAATCTGTGTTTGTCGTAACATTTAGTGATGTGACTTGATATCAAGTGAGGTTTAGGTTGCTTGTAAGGTTAGTGTGATGTTTTTTAGTGGATGTCTTTTAAATCCAGTATTCTTTTACTTCCAAATATTGGGGGGAATTAGTAAATTTGTTGTGTTTAGGTGTAACAATTTTGCCATAATAATATTCAGCTCAGATTGTTTCAAATTTGTTTTCTTTATAACGGGAATTATCTAATTACAGTCTGTCGATATTCCCAAACATTGTTGTAGGGATGGAAATGTGATATAGCCTGACTGGTGCTGTTTCAATTATTCAGAACTAGTATCATTGAAACTTGAATATTGTCATTGCCTTGTTTAGCGCAATGTATATTGCTTAAGGAAGATAAAAGGGGGGGGGGGGGGTGTACTCTTTTACAACTGGTTAAAAAACCACACAACAGTCTACAGAGCCAATGGGGTGTTACAGGTTTTCCGGTGTTTCCTTCCCTCCCGTGCCGCTGCCTTCGACGGGTCCCCAGAACACAAGCCTGGAAACTTCCTCACTCCCGTTCCCACTCCCGCTCCATACTTCCATCGTACCCTTTTCCACCTTCCCACTGTCCCTCTTGCCGACCAGCGTCAGCCATCAAGCTACAAGTGTCCGTTTTCAGCTGTCAGCGCGAGTTTGAACTCTGGCGGCGGGGTTGAGCAGCACTGGCGCTGCAGTTGACTGTGAATGGCATAATTAAATTGTGCGGTGGTTAGACAGAGGTTATTATATTTTGGGGGGGGCGGTTTGTAATGCCTTGTTTTGTGGCGTGTATTTATGTATTTTTGCATCACCTCAGTAAAGCAACGAGCTGAACTCTTCTGTGGCTCTGTGTTTGTGTTGTCGGGACGTTAGCTAGTCTGGGAAGGGGTGGGGGTTCATGGGCAACCCCTTACGGGTTGTGACAATGTGTGTGATAGGACTCCTGGAGCGAGTTTTTAAGCTTTCAATCTGTACTTTTAACTTTGTAAGTAGGTATTGCGGAGAACTGAAGAACGCCTCCTGAGCACTTGTTAGTTTTGCATGTACAAGAGCGACTGACAAAAATTTAAGCGCTTTAACATCCTGTCCCCAGTGTTGTTTTAACAACTTTGAGAAAATTTAGACTTTTTTTCTCGTTTTGTGTATTATATACTCGATGTGGTGATTCCAGGTAAGTTTTGATATGAGATAAACTCCCACTGCACTCTGTGTGTGTGTGTGTTTGACTGAGCATAAGAGTCCATCTGTTGATCTTTTATTGAATGTTAACATTTCAGAGATAGGTAATTACATGCGATTATTTGTACTGTTGTATGCAGATGACATAATTTTACTTTCAGAGACGAAAGAACAGTCCCTCAATGTTTTTCACAAATATTGTTTAAAATGGAAACTAGTGGTCAATGTAAAGAAAACTAAAGTGATGATATTTAATTCTACAAACAAGCTGAAGCCTGTTTTTAAGTTTGATGATGTATGTTTGGATGTTGTCGATTCTTTTAAATATCTTGGCATCGAATTTAGTAGAAACGGAACTTTTTCAAAGCTAAAAAAAATGATTTATGAACAGGGCCAAAAAGCTATGTTTTCGTTACTTCAGTCAGCCAGAAATCAAGATTTACCTTTACATATCATTCTGGACATGTACCAGTCTATGATTGTTCCTATTTTGTTGCATGGTGCAGAAATATGGGGTTATGAAAATGTAGATATACTTGAAAAATTAGAATTGAAATTTTTGAAACGCTTGTTCAAACTGAACAGAAATACTATGACCAAAATTGTTTATGGAGAAACTGGTATTGATCCAATTAGTGTGTTAGTGAAAATGAGATTAGTTCGATTTTGGACCAGCTCAGTGATACCAAACACAGAAAAATATTCTGGGAAAATATATTTGATATTACTTGACTTATATCGAAATGGTATTTATTCTTCAAAATGGATGAGTTGTATCAGACAAATTTTAATAGAAGCAGGGTATGACTGTGTTTGGGATGCTCAATTATTCTTGGAGAGGGAATCTTTCTGCAAGAATGTCAACATTGCTTTGAGAGATAGTTTTCAAAATCTGTGGAGACATGTTCTAGAGGAAAGTAGTAAATGTTTGTTTTATCGAAATTTCAAAAGTGAATTTGGTAGAGAAAATATATATGTCAAATGCCTGATAATTACGTTATCAGCTTCTTCAGATTTCGAAGTAGTAATCAAAAGCTGGAAATAGAAACAGGGAGACACAAAGGCATACCACGAGAGTTACGGCTTTGTAAGGTTTGTAACATGTCTGATTGGTGATGAGTTTCATTTTATAATGGAATGTCCCAATTATGAACAAAACTGATACGTTCATAAAAATATTTGTCTCCAAAATCGGTTTTTAATTTTTGTAATATGCTCAGAGGAGGCAAAAAAAGTCATTTTAGATGTAAGTAAGATGATTAGATTTGCAAATGTTGCCTAGCAATACTTTTGGAGTTAAAATACATTTGTGTTTTCTCAACTTTTATGTGACATTGTTGTGTATTTGGAAATGTTTGTTCTGGGCATTAAAAGATTATTTTGCAGTAATCCTCCATACTCCAGTAAGAGTGAAAGGATAATTAAAACTTGAAGCAAGCGCGCGCGCGCGCGCGTGTGTGTGTGTGTGTGTTTTCTTCAGTTTAACATCCATCCACATTTTGTGATTTTAGACGAAAAACCTGGAACAAAGTTAACTGTAAACTTAATTGAATCAAATGTCCAGCTGGACTTCAAAGCAATTAAACTTTAAGAATTTTTCAACGGCAGCACAAAATTATCAAAACCTTGAATGTTTTTGTTTCTTTTCCCGAAATTCTAGGTAGAAAGGGCTTTAAGGCCTTACGTTCAAAGAGTACATGCATGCACATTAGCATGTGACGTTTTTGCTCTTTGTGTGTGTGTGAGCGTGCGTGTGTGTCTGTGTGTGTGTGTTTGTCTGTGTGCGTGTGTGTGTATTGTGCGAACGTGCAGTGATGGGGTTGCATGGATGAATAGGAATGTGCTATTCGTGTGTCCAGCGCGGTGTGTGTGACAAATACTAATAGATTTTATTGCGTGTATATATCTTGCAGAAGGACGACAATATATGCCGCAACAAGGTCGTGGTTGATAGGCACCCAAGAATCTCGTTTTTGCTTTAAGTTCAGGAGAAAAGAACAATAGTGGGCAAGCACAGCCACAAGATTCAATGACCAAATATCACAAGGAAAAACCCAGTCGAACGGAGTTCTCGCTTTCGCTTCGAGTCTGAGTGAGTGTCACTTTCACCAAAAGACGGGACGCAGTTCAGCCTGTGATGATCTGTGAAATGCATATAGACTACGTAGAGAAAAAAGCTTTGATACAGCCCCACAGATCTAGCAAAGATTTTCTTACAAATCTAAGAGGGGGGGAGTGATGCCTGGTGGTAACACGTCCGCGAAGGAAGGGAGATAATATGCGCGCACGGGATGGAATCCCACAGTGGCCAGTATTTTCTCCCTCTCCACTGGATCATGAGTGATGGTCTGGACGCAGTGGCCAGTATTTTCTCCCTCTCCACTAGATGAGTGGTCTGGACGCAGTGGCCAGTATCCCTCTCCACTGGATCATGAGTGATGGTCTGGACGCAGTGGCCAGTATTTTCTCCCTCTCCACTAGATCATGAGTAGTGGTCTGGACGCAAGTCAATTGTATCAGATGATAAATCAAGCTCCAATGTGTAGCTTGCACATATAAAAGAACCCACGGCAACAAAAGGGTTTTGTCATGGGAATCTTCTATCTAAAATTCCACTTTGACAGGAAAACAAATATAGCTGCAGGCAGAAATATAGGGGTGGGATGGGTGGGGGAGGTTGGTGCTGCATTATAGGGATACGTTTTCTCCGGGGAGAGCAGCCCGAATTTCACACAGAAAAATCTGTTGCACAAAGAGTAATACAATACAATACAATACAATATAGTGCAATTCAATACACTACACTACAATATAATATAAAATGACAATAATAATAATAATAATAATAAAAAGGATTGTGACATGCAAGATTGATTGTTAACACATGCGTTCTCGCAATCCCATAATATTGTTTGGTGTAATTCCAATGTTGGATTTGATTAATTGATGTTGGTACATTCGAGTTATTTTTCCCATGCGATAAAAAACAACAACTCATTTTAACTGTCAGTTTCAATGTCATCACAGTTGACGGCTTCACTAACGTCATCATCACTATCATAACCGTTTTTGTCTTTCTCATTTTTCTCTCAATGGTTTGTGTTATGCAAAGTTTAGAAACAAACTTCGATGACAAAGTTGGGTTTTTTTTTATATAAAGACAAAGGTGACTGATCACGCTTTCTCAAACATTGCGAAAAGGTGTACGAGCACACGCCTCAAAACCCACCCCAACCACATCTCCTCAAGCTTCCTGACAATGAGCTTAGCGTGTGGGACTACGAGAAAGCAAGAAAGCGTGTGGGACTGCGAGAAAGTAAGAAAGCGTGTGGGACTGCGAGAAAGCGTGGGCAAATAACCCTAGCTGTAGCTTGAGGGTAAACCTACTGGAAGACAGTATCAAGTATCACGAAACAGGTTGGCCCGACAGTAGCATACATGTGTCATCAGAGGTTGACATACAGTATCATACAAATTCACGTGAATAGAGGTTGGCCGACATTGTCACACACGTGTCATCAGAGGTTGACCGACATTGTTTGCAGACAGATGTTTGCAGACATTATCACAGAAGTGTCGTCAGAGGTTGGCCGACATTGTTTGCAGACAGATGTTTGCAGACATTGTCACACACGTGTCATCAGAGGTTGGCCGACATTGTTTGCAGACGTTATCACACAAGTGTCGTCAGAAATTGTTGTTGGAAAGCAAATTGTTTCTGGGACCTGACACAGTAGATACTAGAACCTAACAATAACCAGTGGCTTCAGTGTCACTGTTACTCCTGGACATGTGCAATACACTACAGATCGAGAACTGACTTCATTGAGAGCTTAATTGACTGAATGTTGCAATCATCGTTCTTGTTATCGCAACCTTGTTCGTGTTCTTGGTGTAAAATTAAACTGTAAAATTGTTATCCAGTATGCTTCTCTTTGTGCCCAAGAGATGATTATGTATGCATGATTATAATTAAGTGTTTGTTATCATTGCTATCAATGACATAGGGTGGAATAAAGCATTCAGTATTCCGTGACTCGAAATACACCCCCACACCCCACCCCCACACACACAGAAACGCTTTGGCACTTTAATGTCATCCTTATGACATGGGTGAATGCATCAACATACTTTCATAATATATATATTATGAATGAGGGAGAGAGAGAGAGAGAGCACCACGACTACCACTACTACTACCACTTCCATGACTATTATAGCCAACAACTACTACGACGACGACGACGAAGACCACCACTTTTACTGCTTGTAAGTACTATTGGCTGTGGGCGCGGAGGTGCCGTTGGTGCCAGTAATGGTGGTGGATGTCCTACTATTTTATCTTACTCAGTTGTTTATTTTCTTTACTTTTATCTAGTTGTTTTCTTTTATAAATTGCTCACAGGTGTAAAATTCTACGAAAACCTCTTTCCCTTTCTTTCTGTCAGTCAGTATATTTCACAGATGCCTCTCAATCATTTCATGATGCAACCAATTTCTTTCGATTTAAATGTTTTAATTATATCATCCACCCCCACCCCCCTCCCCCCACTCACTTGTGCTTCGCGCTTTATCCGGTAAAGGAATCATGAGGAGAAAAAAAAAGAAAAAATCGTTAAAAAGTGTTCTGTATTAAATATGATGTATGAAAATAAGCCTGGGAGAAAAAAAAAGGGAAAAAAAGAAAGGTGACGGATCACCTTTCTACATGTCAAGTGTCGAAACTCAAACAAAGCAATCCCCCTTCTGCAATGAGTCTTAGGTGTGACTACGAGAAGCAAAAGCGTGTGGACTGAGAAAGTAAAATAACGCGTTGCTGCAGAAAGCGTGGCAAATACAGTTACTTGGTATATGAGAAGTATTAAGTATCAAAATTTCCGCGTGTCGTCAACAGAGGACATACCATTCACTTCATGAATAAGTTGCCAACATTGGTACAACGTGTCATAGATTGAACGAACATGTTCTGCAAAGGGTTGCAGAACGATCATCAAATTTCTCGTTATGTTGCAGTTTCCAGTTACTGTTCAGTGTCCACTTTGCAGACAATTTTATGCAGAATATCACGTTCGTCAGATGGTTAGTTTAGTACAATGTTTGAGACATTGTCCAGATTTCTTGGGTTGTTTGCCATTTTCAATTATCAAGTGTCGAAAAGTGAAAGCAAGTTCATGGCCTACACAGTACTACTAGACCAACTCAGTGGCAGGTACTTTTCGAATGTTGCAATACGAACGAATCGAAACAAATATTAGAGCTTAATTGACGAATGTTCAATATCGTCGGTTTACAACCTTTCGTTCTATGGTGTAAATTAATGTTTTTCCATGCTCTTTTAGCCCAAGAATTTGTATGCATGATATAAAGTATTTCACAATGAAAATGAATAAAGTTTAATTTTACCAATCACCCCCACCTCCCACCCCCACCACAGAAGTCTGGGCACTTTAAGTGGCACCTTAGACTGGGCCACCCACATACTTCACTATATTTTTGATATCAGAGGAGAGAGCACCGACGTCACCTTCTCACCACCCATGTTTATCCCATACTACTTCGCCGTCCACCCTTTACTGCTTTGTACTATGGCCTTGCAGGAGGCGTTTGGCCAGAAATGTCGGGTGGATGTCTCCATTACTTACTCAGTTTGTTTTTTTCACTTATGGACTAGTTGTTCTTTTGTCACAGGAATCCAATTCTTTCTTTCTGTGTCTTTCACCTTCACTTTCATGTGATTGTCTCTGTCGATTGCAAAGTGTTTACTAAAGCATCTCACCCACAGCTGTCTCTCTCAGCTGCCATCAGTCCAGTCCTCGCACCGTAAGCAATTTGATATCGGACGCTTCACCCTGATTTTAAAAGTCTGAGAGCAGAAAAGTTTTAAGTGTTCGTGTTATCATGCTTGTTGATAGCCTGATGAAAAAAGAAATGGGCAATTCTCAGCGAGTACGATCTGTTAGATCTTCATTCGAAGCAGCATGCATCCCCGCTGGATTGAGTCTTGTTGTTTTGCTTTTCGTGAGTTGACTGTTGATGGACATATGACGTTATGCGTTGGTGTTGTTATATCATTTTTTTTCCGCAAGATGCATTCCATCCTTCAAGCATTTCTAATGTTGCAACCAGTGGCAGTTCTTCTATCTAACGACCAGTCCTCAAGTGCGTCGCAAAACGTATCAATTTTGTTTATGTTCGTCCGTTTATTCTGACTTTTATTTACATACCTCGAGTGCAGTTAGTCACTTATTCTTTCTGCAGAAATTTTGGTTTTTACCTTTAATTGGGAACAAGAAACGAGTCTTGTCTCCACAACCACTTTTCTGAACCAGTCCGGAGCTATTTTCAGATTGGATCGGCGACGGTCAGTACATAACGTTATATCTGAAATAGGCGTTGATGTAATTCATGGAGCACAAAGCTATCGCCAGACTGAAATTTTTCAATCAATGAAGACATGGTAGAGGTCTTGTTGGTGTTGAAAGTTTACCATGGACACACAAAACACACACACACACACATACACACACACAACCGAACACCGGGTTATAACATAGACTCACTTTGTTTTCACAAGTGACTCAAAAATAGACAATCGCAATTCTTTGGGAAAGGGGGCACGGCTCTGAGCGAAACCTGGCAAAGGTGAATAGGTATTACAACGTGTACGTCATGGCGTACTTGCGTCATAACAGCTGCGTAAGAGTGGATTAACGTGACCCTGGTAACATGTAAACAAATCATCCCTTGAGGAAGGAACAAGTGTGGTGCCGTTAACACCTTCGAAAAAAACGTCGAACTGCACGTATCTTTTGGAGAATCAATGAGGAATGAAAGTAGAACTGACCGGCACGTCCTTTTTTTGTTACTAAAATTGATATAAACGCGACGAAACAGAGCGAAATAATTATAAACCTAAAAATTTTAAAATTTAGTCGAGATTTTCAAAGAAAATGAGCACTCCCAAGCAGGCACCACGTGCCTGTGTACTTAATATTATTTATTTATTCATTTTATTCAATCATTTTGATTATCATTATTGTTATTGATAATATCATTCATATATGATTATTGTTTTTACATTTTCAAAATGTCACTTATTATGTATTTGTATTTATCTATAATTTCAATGAGTGCAGAACGCCTATATTTACTTTACATTGATCCTCTCATGATCTGATCTCGTAACTCAGTGAAAAGGGTGAGAATCTGAATTGTCTCCTCCATGAAATGTTTTAGAACGAGTGCTGACGACAAAGACTGTCGCATCGGCACTTTGAACGGGGCTCCATAATTGTTTTTCTGTCTGCAAGTTAAGATAAGCAGTTCGAGGACAACGGCACCACAAGTGACTGTTCTGAAAATTTGGAGTGATAGTTTGATGTTTTTTTCTTTTTTCTTCTTTGTATGTATGTCTGTCTGTCTGTCTCTCTCTAATATATATATATATATGTGTGTGTGTGTGTGTGTGTGTGTGTGTATGTATGTATAATGTATGTACTCAGTGGGTTTTTTCAGAGTTTTTCCTGAATACACACATATATACTCAGTGGTACTTTTTTCAGAATAATCAGTCATCAATTTCGAAGCCATCAAACATTTGTCTGTTTTTTCCATTAAACAGCCATTATTGTGTATCTGTTTCAGCGCCCTAACGTGGTTATTGCTGTTCTCCATCTCATTCACCACTAACATCCCTCTCATCAAAGCTTCTGAAAACTCCAATGAGGAGCACCCAAATATCTTACCACCTTCACAGGGCTGTAAGAACATGGCGCTTTGGAGAGATGTCTATGGATTATGCATCGACATATTTTCCGACAAAGATGCCGACGCTCTTTGGCTGAATGGGGACCGGTTTAGTTTAATTCGTCGCGTTTCTAAACCAGTGCTGACTGACTATGGGGGTTTCAGCACTTCAGCACGACGCACAGATGATGCCACAACAAAAGATTTGGTGGTAAGTGGCAATGATAACTTCGTAGACAGTCTTCCAGGAAACGACAACGGCAATGACTTCCTGACCCAAAAGAGGAACAGTGTGGTGCCAACGCTCCGCGAAGACGTCATGAGAACAAGGCGACAGCACTCTCTTTCTCTCAACAGTGCCCTGGTCTCCATTGCTGATATGCTACTTGCCAAAGATTACAATCGCAAACAGGCTCGACAGAAAGATTTTCGTCAACAACTTCTGGGACTCGGCCGCTGATGGATCAGGAATTGGTCATTTTGTTGCCGACTGAACGAAGATGGGAGTATCGTCCAGCCGCCTGGCTAAATATGGAACAGCAATCGCTAAAGCACCAAGCCGTTATCACTGGGGCTATGATTTCTTTTCTGTGGCTGAGAGACTTACTGAACAGTGGTGTATTCAAGGAGACGCCAATCTATTACTGAACAGTATATTTTCGATGCGAAAGTGAGAACAACAGTGAGCAATAATTTTACACGGAAAAAAGATCTAGCATATCTGATGTACATTCATAACCATTATAAACAACCACACGCGGGTCTGGAAATAACTGTATTGAGTGAATACTGACATGCTTTCTTGTTCATGAGGTGTATTTTCAGTCTGATTATAGGAGGATAAAACAAAAGTATAAAATGTTGTTCATTCGGGCTACAGTCCGATAGTCCAACATGTCAATAGTCCAACCTTCATTTGACTGACGTATCGACAGTCCGACGTGCTGATAGTCCGATGTGGCAATGGTATGACGTAGCACTGGTCCAGAAAGCCGCTGTACTGAAACACTTAGTCCGACGTAACATGGTCCGACGTGGCAATGGTGCGACGTGGTAATGATCCGAAAGTTCATTGTGTTATTGAGATGACAGAACTTTTGTGAAATTACACGTTTGTTTCTCCTTTAGACGTTTATTTCCACGAATGCCATTTGTTTATTTTTAAACTGTTGTTTCAGTAATTGTTTCAACTCACTCCCTACTGGGTGATTTGGAAGCGTGCGTTCCTCTGTATACTGGGCGTTTGTATAGGTTCCTTTTAAAATTGTTTAAAAAATAACGAGTAAACACAGTCTAATGAAATTTGGACACACAATTGTTGAGGCATTGAATTAAGAAAGCACAATGTTTCATAACTCTGTACAGCAGGAGGTAAAAAATGATATTTTTTCATGACGTAAAATGTGAGGGTGGTATAGAATTTGTCTTGTTGAAGTCTGCACTATTCATGAAAAAAGCATTGTTTTCCACAAATCTCACTATTAGAATCCCATTCGAGTGTAAATGATGAATGAATGGGAGCACCTACAAACTGCAAGTTAACTTACTTCAACTCGAGGGGGTGGGGGTGGGGGGGGGGGGGGGGGTTGGCGTGGTCTGTCATGCCTTGTAACTTTTGTCTGTGTGTGTCTTGCCCCATGTATGGTGGAGTGTTGGAAAAGAAACATCGAATCAAACAAACCCTTCCTTGATCTGTTTCAGTGTTTCATTAGCATATTCACCGCCAACCACCCTCTCCATTCCAACTGCCTGTCACTTGCCACATCAACTGCCCCTCCCCCTTCCCCTGTCACCCACACCAGTTCCACTGTCCAAGACACATTGCCCTCCTCCTGTTGGACTAAAATAACTCTCCTTTCTCCATTCCCTTCCAAGTCAAAGCCATCCCTTTGATCTTGTAAAAGTTGAAAGCACGAATTTCTTGTCTCTTTCGAGAATAACATGTTTTAGCCTGAGAGGCCATTGTCACACGTGCAAACACTCAGTCCAGGTTGGAATAAAAATAGCTTGAAATCTCAGTGACAAGCAATGATTGGCCAATACCAGTGGTCTGATGTTTTGCTATGCTAATAAGGCAAGACAGTAGGCCCATTCAACATTGACCATTCCCAGCTGTGTGAGGTGTGGAAATTTTTGAAGGTCAGAACGTGTATAGCGGTAATCAGTAGGCAACGCTCTCGCCTGCCATTACTTGATAGCAGGTAATTAGTAGGAAGTGAGTTACAGTCACTGATACACATAAACGGATGTCTATTTGTCTGCTGGGTCTGTCTGTTTGTGTGTCTCTCTCCCTATGTCTGTCTGTATGTCAAGTCTATCTACATGTGTCTGTATCTGTCTGTCTCTATCTAGTATCTCTGTCTCTCTCTCGACCTCCCACCTCCTCTTTATTTCTGAAAACTTTCAGATGGGTGAAAATACACTAAATAATTTGCACTAAAAATGATTTTTAATATAAACTCTCACATGTACCTGCACATGCGTGCGTGCATACACACACACACACACACACCACATACACACACTCACGCATGTACGCACACACACACACACCACATACACACAACAACAACAAAACCGCACACGCACACGTACACACATACACGTGCACGCATGCACATGCATAAATATGAAAGTTCATATTATATTCATATACACAATGTATTGCACACAACTGGTTGTGTATACCTATACGCTGGCTTACGGAAGGATACATGCCAGCTTTAAAGAAGAAAACAGGCATAGAGACAAAGACACGCGCATACACATGCACACACACACACACACGCCCGCGTGCGCACGCATGCACACACACGCACGCACACACAGTAGAAAAGGGTATATATTTTAACATCCAAAAAGAAATCTTTACAATGTCAAACAACTCAAAACAAATTTTTAGATAACCCCCGAAAATGGTTGCCTACATGGCGGGGTAAAAACGGTCATACACGTAAAAGCCCACTCGTTTACACATACGAGTGAACGTGGGAGTTGCAGCCCACGAAAGAAGAAGAGATGACTGCGAACTATACAATGAAATTAGACAAGAATTCATGCACAGAATTCAAATTAGCCTACCTTCCAAATATTAAACCCAGTTAGCTGATACTGGAAGACATGTTTGGAAATTTTGTCAAAAAATGCTGCCAAAAACACCAAAGCATGGACAAGTATTTCAATCTTTTGTTCTATCTTTTATTTCATTGTTAACCCGGAGAGCGCGCGATGAGCCACGGTCATGGCTTTCCCTGTAAAGTGCGATGGGCCACAATCGTGGCTCTGTTTACATAAGGTCCGACATCGTAGGGCTATACTCAGCAGCCTTCGTAAAACTGCCTCGTTCTGGTGTTACTACCTCCCTGCTTGTGTTGCACAAACTTTGACCAAGTTTACAAGTTCAGATCTTCGTATTTTTTGTAAACAATGAGTGACACTGAAGTAGACAAAGCTCAGGAAATGAGTGACCTTGTCACCAGTGATGATTCGTTTGCTGACAGGGATTCTGGTGAAAACGGCTTTGTTATTTTGACACTTGGGCATGCTGGCTTGCTTGTTGTTCATTCAGTTTTGTGTCTCCAGCCACAAAAACTGGAGGGTGGGTGATGGGGGTGGGGAGGGGTGGTAAAGTGGGTTGGGCATGGATCTATTGCGATTTCTTGACCAAATCAAGCTAGAAAACTGGAAATTATTTTGATTTAAAGCATTCTTGCTGCTTTTGAAAGCAACATGAGCTGAAAGAACATTTATTTTTGTTTTTGCCTGTGATTGCATAAAGTATTGTAGATGTGCGCATGCGTGGCGTCAGTGGGCGTGTCTCAAACAAATAATACAATTCTTATAATTTCATTGTTTCAGTTATATTCATATCATGATTCTGCAGCCAGAACATTTTTTGTACAGTTCAATGCCAATTTTGAGATTTTGACTCTCTAAAAGATGTGAAAATACCTATAAACATTGTGGTTGACCTTTTTGGAAAACAAGTGTGCAAAATTTGTTGATTATATCCTGTGGAATATCTCCAACTACATACAAGGTACAACCTTTTTCTTACTTTTATCGGATTCTTCATTCACTCTACTTTCCAAAAATGTATAGGTTTACCTATTTATTCTTACTGATAAGCATACAAATGCCCCAAATCCAAGCACAGGTAGCAGAGGCAAACTATCCCTTTGTTTTAAGCATGATTTCTGTATGTATGTTTTATTATATCCAGCACTTTGAGGGTTAAACTATTTTTTTGTGTGTGGTGTTAGTGAATGTGCAGGCGTGTCTTATCAACCTAACAAACTTGTTAAGGTTTAATTGACATTAAAATTTATTCTGATTCTGATTCATTCACACACACACACACACACACATACACACACACACATACGGAGGCAGACAGACTGAGCACACTTGTAGAAACACAGGCACAGAGAGAGAATGAAAGAGCAAACGAGCGAGCGAGAGATGGGTGGGGGGAAGACAGGCAGGTCTACAAGCAGGCAGACAGGAATGTAGGTAGGCAAATAGAATCAGGCAGACAGGAATATAGGTAGGCAATTAGAATCAGGCAGACACATAACAGAGCAGCGGAGGAGATGGAGTGAGAAAAACAGACAGAAGCCGAGAGAGATGGGGGGGAGACAGACAGAGAGAGAGAGCGATTAGAGAGAGGGTGGTGCATATGTGCCAGGCACTGTGTGATTCAGAGCAATGCACATTTTCGGACTATCGAATGTCGCACCAACGCCACGCCAGACAAAAAGTAAAAAAAGTGTTTCGGGCTGATGACACGTCGGTCTGTTGCCCTGTCGGATCATTGCTACGTCGGACCATCGCCACTTCGGATTAATGATCGATGGACTGATGACACGTCAGATTATTGACATGGCGGACTATCAAGATGACACCATACATACATTATAATCTGGTAATGTTTGATTTCACGCTATGAATTCAAAACGGGTTTTATGAAAGTTGCAGGCCAGTATATATGTAATACAAGTGTATTTAACTTGAAATATTAATTACTCAAAAATGACAAATTCTAATAAAATGACTGATCAACACTATTGTTTTCGTGTGGTGTGATTTGAATAAATGTGTGCAGTGCTTTTTTGCTCCTAGATCTAAGGTCAGAGTCATTAGTCACAGTTGAGTGATGACCCGATATCTAACCAAGATTGGTAGGCTACCATGCTTCCTGGGAGAGATCACAATGTGAGGCATAATTCTGTCACCTTCACCTTACACTACAGAGTTACGTTGAAGATTTTCAAAACTCAAATCGCTGTGTTCGTGTCTATCAAGTGTCTACCAAGTGGGTTAGCTGGCGTCTGAGAAATCAGCACCAACACAAGAAAAGAATATATGTTTGAAAAGGATCGAGATACAGTGATAAGAAACTCTAAGGAGAGTTGGACAATACAAGGTCTTCAGAGAAGAAGGGGGCCAGGCGGCAGGTCATGACTCCTGAATGCCCTTGTATTGCTGTTTTTTTTTCCCAACCAGGTCCTCAGCAGGTTCGAACCCACGCCTCCAGGGTGGTCGCCACTTCAGGACTGAGTCACCTTTCTGACAGACGTTTTAACCCAGTGAGCCATCGTAAGCCTAGTTTGAGTGGGGAAACTTAATCATTTCTCCTTGACCAGATCCAGCTGGAAATCTTTTCTCTGTTTCTACATTTGCCTTGACACAGGGTCCATACTGGTTTACAATTTCAAAATTCCATGACTTTTCGAAAACTTTTCCATGACATTTTCATAAATTTCCATGACTCCAAATTCACTATTTTCATGACAAAATGTTTATTCTTCTATCATCGAAACGGCGTATTGGGAAGATAAAACTTGAAAACATTACTGTGCTTTGGATGTCCATAGCACAGCAGTGAGAAAGACAATAACAGTAATACACATCTCACGTCTCGTTTTAACACCACCAATGCACACTTTTTCTCAGCTGGCTCAAGGTATCTTGAAAACACCACCAGTGCACAACACTGTCCAAAAGGTATCTTGGTTTAACACCACTGATGTACACAAAGTCCCCATAGTCTTTTGGTTCAACACCACCAATGCACTCACTGGCTCAAGGTATCTTAGTTTATGGTTTAATACCTCCAAAGCACACATTGTCCTCAACTGGCTCAAGGAATTCTTCATTCTTGGTTTGACACCACAAATGCACACAAGGTGTCTTGGTTTGACACCACTGATGCACACACAGTCCTCATAGTAACTTGGTTTAACACCACCAATGCACACGAGGTCCTCTATGTCCCTTGGTCTAACATCAAATGCACCCATTGTCCTAACAATATCATGGATGAAACTTTTTGTTTCCAGAAGTGTCATTCTCTTTGAAAAAATATTGCAAATTTCCAAAGAATTTGCAATGTGCCTCAGTTGGTTTTCAATCTCCTCATCAAAGGTTTTCATTTCTTCCTACTTTTGTTTTGCAGACCTCCTGAGAGCATTTGAATTGGATACAAGAGTCAGTAAACTTTTCACATTTGTCTTTTTTCACCTTGCCCAAGAGTACTGATCTGCTCTTTGATGCAAACATTTGATTTTGTCTTCCACCTGTTTTCTCTTTCTTTCTTTTTTTTTCTTTTTTTTTTTTTCTTAATGATCCAGTTCATCCATGGCAGACGTCCTTTCTCTTCTTCTCAGCTTCCCCCTTTTCCTTCTGGTCATCTGGGAGCTGGTAGTATTTCTGACAGGAGGTAGCAGCAGTGAACAGCATCTTCTTTCTTGCTTCGATGTTTTGAATACCACCAACATATGTGCACACATACACAGGTGTTGCTTTGTGTAACTTGCTGACTGACATCAGCATCTTTATCACTGGATTTTTCCAGAACACCTGCAGGAACAGCCAATGAAACTGACAACGATGCTGTTTCATTTGATGGAACACACGAAGCAGATGATGAGATATGTTCTGAAGTTAGCTGAAGTGAAGCCGTCGCCGAATCTTTCGCTGACAGAGCAATCCTGTATTGTTTTTTTGTTGTGTTTTTTTGCATGACTTTTCAGTGCAGCATCACCCATGTTAGAAATATTGAAAGACTTCCGGCATGACGTACAGTATACCATTGTAGGATCCATATGAGTTGCCAAAGCCAACTTGCATGGTCTTTGTTTCTTTGCCACAATTCATTAAACCAACACTTCCCCGGCATCTTGAACTGCACTGCATGTCGTTCCAAACGACGCTCTAGGATGAGGGGCCTCGGTTATGTGAGAGAGCCAGTGAAAAAATTTGAATCAGAGCTCTCAACCAATCAGAATCAATTTGACATTACTCATCCCCGAGCCTCGTTTTCGTTTCAAAGAAGCTCAGTGCTGACTGGCTACATGTTAGTTTGAAGACACACGCACGCACACACACAAAAAAAAGCAAACTTTTGTAAGGCTTAATTTGAAATCCCATGACTTTTCCATGACTTCGACCAGAATTCCTGAATTCCATGACTTTCCAGGTTTGGAAAATCATGTTTTCAAATTCCATGATTTTCCATGACCCGTACGGACCCTGTTGAGAGCCCTTGTCCTCTCTCAACCAGAAATCGACAGCTGTTTCATCAGGCTGAAGGCAGATGCACTTACAAACCCTCTTGCACCAATCTCTATGGCGAGGACTTTGGCTTGGAAGCCAGATTCTCTCAGGCTGCTGGCTAGACTAGCATACTTCTTAGTCTTGTAGATGTGGGATTCTTCCATTCTGCTTTCGTATGGCACAGTGAGCTCAACTAGAATCGCTTGTTTCGTTGCCTTGGAGTGGAGTACTATGTCAGGTCTCATGCCGCTCTTGCTGATGATTTCCGGGTGTTTCTTCCCCACTGGTAGGTCAACTGTGCATTCCCAATCATCGGCACCATCCAGCAGCCCACGCTTCCATGCTTTGGATGTTACAGCTATACCTGGCCAGACTTAATTGCCTTCTGCAGAGAGGAACTTTACTGGAACTTCTGGCGTTGTGGGTGCTCCTTGGGTAGAGCTCACCACGTGTGCAATGTCTTTTAGCACTTGGTTGTGCCTCCGCTTGACGCCGCTTTGCACGAGCTGAGGACATGTTCCACTGTTTGTTTGCCATGGCAGAGTGGGCATGCAGTGTCCTCTACTTTCACCTATTTCCCGAAGTTTGTATTCGATTTGAATACCTGTATTTATCAAACCAAGTCATTCATCAATTACTGTTATACTGTTGCTAAGTGGGTGAGGAGACAGACCAGGATAAGTAGGGAAAAGGGAACAGCGAGTTCGATCTCTAGTCTCCCACTCTCTCAGCAAACAAGAAAAACAGACACAAGGACTTACCCCTGAGCCTAATATAATTACGAAAAAAATATAATTGTTTTTCACTTACGCATACTCGTTCTCGATTCAAACAATATTTCAAGTATTATGTGTTATTTTCTTAAGTGCAGGGAACAAACTTTTAGAGTGTCACAATTCACAAGCACTAGGTTTCACTAAGCACAGTAGTTCGCAATCCAACTCACGGGATTGATTTCATATGTCGCCCAGTTATACAGGCCAGTTATACAGATATTCAGTGTTCTGACGCTCGGTCACCTCCTTCAACCTTGAACTTACACAGCAGCAGTCCCAACAAGGGGTCCCTCATATTGTCACAGTCCATTCAGTGGGTTCTCTCAAACGGCCGATGTCCTTGGCTCCTCAGGTCCGTCCTGTCAACGTCCTTGGGTGGTCATAACATCCGTACACCCTTCCAAATTCTTGGAAGATAAAAGTTTTAGTCACAGTTAACAATACCCAGTCCTGTTCATTCTCTGGCCCCACTGGTCAAGCCCATGACCTCAGACCATGACGTGACGTAAATTACCGATGACGTCAAATTCTGGTCAATGTGTTCGAACCATGACTGATCACTGAACTAAAATAAAATAACTACTGAACAATTTCAGATATTATTACATAGGCCTATACGTACACACACACACACACACACACACATCTAGACAGCTCAACGATTCACCCAAACTTGTAAATCATATTTTCACATTCATTACAGGTCTCTAAAATGATTCTTAAGATTTTCTTTTCTCCTCTCTGACCACAAATGCTGTCACATATACTGATCAAGCGATATGAGCAAAAATTCTGTCCAGAGAGATTATTTAAAACCTTGAAATCGACAAGAATCGCATTTTAATGTGTATTTGTTGAGAACTTTTGTTCTTTGCACGATGCAGTAGTACATCTGAAGCGCTGCAGGCATACACACAAATGCATGCAGGCATACACGTATTCAAGCCCACATACACACACAAACATGCGCGCGCATATGTCAATACACATTTCCATTAAAAGAAACTATCCAAATTTGGGGTTAAAACGTTTGCTTTGGCCAATACATTTGTGCACAGTTTCAAAATTACTACTATTTATCTCCAGACTGGAGGAGACGGTAGCAAACTGTAGGCCCATGTTACGCACAGTCCTTGTGGGAGATTGTGTTGCGTGTGTTCTGCAAAAGATTTTTGTTCTGACAAGTGTATGGGAAAATGCTTAGCTGTCTCTTGATGCACGTTCCTTACTCATACGTGTCTGTTATGAAATCGATATTTAGATCACTCGTATCAAAATTTAGACGACAGCGGATAATTCGCTTTCTGTCTCACTGACGCTTTTATAATTTGTCTTGATCGTGAATAATCTGTTACGAACATTTTTTTTGTATCTGACACATTTCTGACGTCAGGTTTTTAAATGAAGCAATACAAACTGCCAGTGAAGGAAATAACGACATACATCAGCAGTTACTTAGTAAACGCTGTGATATCACGCTGAAATGTCACTAATCCGCTGATAATTATGTCGTCAAGCAGCGAAAATTTGACGGATTTCTGACATTGTCGTTGATCCGCAGATTTGTCGCCGACGGGCGCTGATTCGGCGGAGGTCTTTTAAATGTTGACTAGTCGTCGGTCTGCTGATATGTCGCCGATGACAATTCAACGGTTAACTTTGCTCCGCCAGTTTGTGGCCAAAAGTGACAATTCATCGATTGACACCAGTATATTGTCGCTGACAATACGTGGTAGGACCAATAGCACATTTTGTCGCCAGTTGTTAGAGTAAACAAGCCAATGTAGAGATGATGATAGTGATTATGATGATCATAATTATCATGATCATCATCATGATAAAGATCCAGAGGAGGATATGTGTGTGTGTGTGTGTGTGTGTGTGTGTGATAACGAATGTGTGTGCGTGCGTGCGTGTGTGTGTGTGTGTGTGTGTGTGTGTGTTTCTATTGCGCACGTGCAGAGGTGAAATCTAAAATATATGGCTGGTGAGACTGTTGTGAACCACACGCCGAAAACATAATTATGACTGTCCCTGATCTGAGTCTTTCAAGATAGCGGCATCAGAGGCCAGCCGCAGCTGTACGTTTTACACAAAGTTCACTCACACTGCTTTTGAAGCTGCACATACCGAATCATCCAGCCGTTTTAGTGCCTATTCACACAACAGAAAAACGAAGAGGAAAAACGAAGACAAAGGGATTTCACTGCACCAACGTTGAAAAACACAGGAAGTTGTTGTCGTGGTGTTCATTCACTCAGCCTTGCGCACCACTGCACTGAAGCACATTCAATAAATGTACCTGTCGAAGTTATGGGAAAATATATTGGTTTTACGTATGTGAAATTTGCTCTTGTGGTCAGCATTTGTCACAGATTTGTTCGATTCACAATCATGCACACATCTTTGCACTTAAGCAATCACACTTCATTCATACCTCTTTTACATTACCGAGGACACAGAATACGTCTTTACACTTTATGCACTGGCCATTATTAATTATTGATTTACACACATTAAATCAAATCCTTCATACAACATGGAATTACAATGGCATTGATATCCTAATCTTATCCAAATCCCAGGGTATTCTAACTCTTAACTGACCACGTTTTCACTCACACAATCACACCATAGTTCTGCCCGAAAAGTCACTCTTGCCGACTGTAGCTGACCTCAAGAATCGGGGATGTCTGGCCGAAAGTCTTTTTCGCACACAGAAACCCAGAAGTTGTAAACTAATTAGTTCCACCGAGCAACTATCGTTACAGATTCAAGAAGCTGTTTTCCCAAGAACCACTTTGCCACGGACAACTGCACGCGAGCACACACACGGAGGCACTTCAACACACAACACAAACACACAAGTAACAGGTCACCAACTGTAGATTCTACGAAAGACACAAAGCTCCAAAGTTCATTTACAAAACAGCCAACTGGTCCAAAATTACTTTCATTATTTAACGTAATTGATACTGACAGCATAGACATGTTTTATATTCTTTATTTACAAATGATGTATTGTCCGTCTCAAATGAATCCGTATTCCGATTTATAAACAAACAAAATCAAACAAGCACCTTGGTACCTATCTGGTGGAACGAAGCTTGTGGAAAAGTAAAATTAATACATACACTTGGGAAAAATCGAACGAAAACCAGAAAAAAGCGAAAAGCAGACCCAAAACGGGGTAATGGTCGTCCTTTTGTAAGAACGAAGTTTCAACTTATAAAGATATGCAAGAGGTCTGAGGAAGACTTAAAATGATGAAAAATGGTATGAATTTGCCACAGTGCCCTATACGACTACCGATTTCAGATCTACCTTCAAGTTTGGAAAAGGCTGTTTGCTAAAAAAAATAGTTGAGAAGATAACGAAATATATATGACCATTATATAAATTGTTCAGTCACACGACACGAAGTCAAAGAATGTATTTTTAATCTCAGCAATAAGAAAACCTCTCTAGGCTTCGATGGAATCTAAAATGAAATGCCGCGATATTTACCATTAAATATAACACATTTTCTACACTCGTTATTTCGTAAATGCTGGAGTGAAGGTAAAAATATGTTCGTATAAATTAAATATTATGAAGCTGAAAAAATGAAAATACGAAGAAGAGTTTTGGCTCGGGATTGAACAGCAGCGCAACTAATGCTCGGAAACTACAAAGTGCATCTGACCATTATCTTCCAAAATTAATATTCAAAGCTATGTCTTTTTAGCGCGATCAGTTCATTACTCTGTTTGAGATGATAACACCGTTTCAATCCTGTTATGATAAATCTCGATCATTTAATGATTTTTAAACAAAATTCGCTGTAATGGAGATGTTGCCATCACTTCAGGCTCACCACATCATGTTGGCGTTTTCTCCTGATCTGCGCAGACCAGTGTATGCTATGCCAATGACTCAGTGAAGTCAGCCTGTGACAAATGCACTATGACCAAAAACTAATTGGAACGTGACATTAAAGAATAATGAGGCTAGGAGAGTGAATAAGAAACAAACAATAAAGAATGGTAACTCTCTCCATACACAATGTACACAACTCCAAGTCAATGCTGTACATGCTACCGATTCAGCTAGCACACAGGCAAATAAAAGGTGCATTGGAACAAACCCAGATACTTCCTCAAAAAAGGAAGCTCCGGTGTAATGTGTCAAGGTGGTCGAGAAGTTAAGCAAGGACAACTTTCTCAGTGACTTTGAGAGAAAGGGAAGATTAGAAACGGGTCTGTAGTTCTTTAATGAGTCCGTCGAGAATGGGCTTTTTGAGCAGTGGCCGTAAGACAGCAGACTTAAATATGATGGGAAAGGAGCCAGACAGAAGAGAGTTGTTAATAACAGCAGTGATATGTGGAAGAAGTGTGTCAAGGCAGTGGTTGAGGAAGGAAGCGGGAAGAGGGTCAAGTTTGCATGTTTTAATGTGTGACTGTCTGATAATTTTCTTGACAGCGTCACTAGAGACAGGCTGGAAAGAGGTGAGGGGGGTGCCAAAGAAAGGTGGGTCGGGAAAGACGGAGGAGGCGACAGAATGAGAGTCAAGAGTCTGACAGAGGTCAAGGAACTTACTGTTAGAGAAATTTGAAAATGCTTGTGGAAGTTGGGAAGGTGAGATGTTGGTGGGAAGGGGAGAGGTGTCGCATTTACCAGGGAGTTTGTTGGCGAACGTATATAACATTTTGAAGGTGGCACATGCAGGCTTTATACCCATATACTCTCCCCCCAGTGTTAAGTGTGCATAGGGGTGTGTGTGGGGGGGGGGGGGGGGGGGGGGGGGGGGGGGGTTCATAGCCTCATGCTCGTCTCCCCCCCCCCCCACTCCCCCGGTCCCCTTCATTCTTTTTTAAAGGTCAGAAAAGAGAAGTGAATTAATTCTGGTCTTAATTCTCCACCCAAAGTTCAGTTCTCAAAAAAGAGGAGGTGGGGTGGGGGGGGGGGGAGCGGGCGGTAAGAGTGATTCTGGTCCTAAGTAGTAATTGAGAAGGGGGTTCTGGGCCATCCTGTTTTTCACGTAATGATACCCGAGATATTCTCTACCCCACTCCTATTTTCTACAAGAGCACATTTTTTGATGGGCAAATTGAGGGGTTTGGCTAACTAGAGATATAATACCGACCTTCAATTTCAGCGAAATTTTGGGGTGGTTCAGACTATGGGAGAAAAATGGCGACACCCCAATTATTGGCTCTTTCTGATCATGGCCCCCAAATTGCCCTTGGCCCCTTATATACATACATGAATACATATATACAAATATGTATACAAACATACATACATACATGCATGCATACATATGTGTAGGCGTATGTTTGAGCAGACTTGTGTTTGTGCGGGACCTGTTTTTGTGCAGGACTCTTGTTTGTGCAGGACTCGTGTTTGTGCAGAACTCGTGTTTGTGCATGACTTGTAAGAGCACATTTTTTGACAGGCAAATTGAGGGGTTTGGCTAACTAGAGATCTAGCCACAGCACAAAATACAAGCCATTTTCAATTTCAGTGAAATTTTGGGGTGGTTCAGACTATGAGAGAAAAATGGCAACACCCCTATTCCGGCTGAAATCTATCCAATCCCCCCACCCACCCCCAGGAGCCAGCAGACACCCAATGATGCACAAGCCCCACCTGCAATGGCTATGAAGCTCCACAAGCATGATTGTATGTACTAACAAAAAATAGTTCCAACCATTTAATTCTGTTCAACAAATAGTTGAGACTCACTGTTGTTCTCCTCATGTCTTTTTGTGCATGGATGGCATTACTGAAGTTCAGGGGGTAGCTTCTTTGTCGGCTTGCCATTCTTGTAGTCTATGACAATTGAATATTGAACCATTTATGACCATTTTTTGATGAGTGATCTTTAAGACCATTATTTTTATTCATAAGATCACTACAAAGTGGTCTTGCTTGATTGAAAACCCCAATTTTTTCTCGCTACCTCGATTTCACTAACAGAGAGAGAGAGAGGCGGGCAAGGATATATACATGGACACAAGCATGGGTTAGATAGGAAAAGGCACAAAACAAAGATACACAAACATATTGACGCACATTGGGCAAGAAACAAACACATGGTAACACTCTTGTCACACACACACACACACACACACAGAGTTACACTGAAAAGAAAACATGCATACACATTCTCTCTCCAACACACACATGCATGGTCTGTCCTCTCCTGTCTGTGTCTATCCCGGCGAGGCGACTCGTTCCTAACTAGGCCAGAACAGGCATGCATACCCGTTTTGACCTAGGTGTGTGATTTAGAGCTTATGACAATGTAACTAGACCCTACCACTCCGATTCTTCCATGACGTGTTCCCTGACAGCCTAACACTGGACTGTCTAAAGCACACATCACCTCAATTGCACACCATATCCGCCTAACTGCATACAACGGCACAGACATTCCATGCCACAGAATTGTCAATTTACCGTGTAGAGTCAAGGACTCTGGATGGGAGAACACCAAGTTCTACGTTGTCAACGTTGTAGGCCCCGCTATCATTGGCGTCCCACCCTCTGAAAGCCTCATGGTCACCAATCTGTATTGCAATATCAACACATCAGAATCTGCAAGGGCACGCAAGGGCACCGTTAGCATCGTGGATGACCTCAGTCAACTCTATCCTACACAGTTTAACAGAATCGGGATATTCCCTGGACAAATCAAATTGGTCACCGACGTAGACGCTACAAGGAAAACGCCCATTGCCCTCAAAGATGCCAACAAGGAGTTGGATAACAAGAGTGATGCGACGTGTCAAAGTCACTGAACCAACAGACTGGGTATCTAACCTGGCATATCCCCACAAGAAAGGCAAAGCTCCTTGAATATGTCTGGACCCCAGACGTCTGAACCAATTCCTTTTTCTTTTTTGCCATTTTATTCAACAATGGCGGAAAAAAAACAGCAACACATACATGCACGACCAGTCTGAATGTGTGCATGGTCGTGATGATTGTAAAGAGGGACTAGGGGAATGAGTGCACTTTCTTTTGAAGCGGGGTGTTTCTTCCCCTGCTACCACAGCTGTCTGTGTTTTCTATAGATGGACACTTTTTTGTGTGCCGTTTTAGTATTTGAAAATGTGTGTGCGTATGTCTGGGTTTGTTAATGCTTTAGTGTGAGTTGAGTAATGTGTGCGCATCTCTCACTTTCTCATTCTTCCTCTATATTCCGCTTTCCCCCCCACGGAAAACAGTTTTCAAACAATAACATCACATCAAACATTCCTTAAATCGACTTCATTATAACATGTTTCTGACCGCAAGCTCCTTCTCAAAAATAACCTGAAGAGGAGTTCTGCTTTTTTCTTCTTCAAATACTGATACACATTTTACCAACTGATATAACTGATATGCTTATAATGCTCACTGGAAATATTAGGATTATCGATGCCAAATAATATATTTATGTTTGACAATTTTACGTTGAAGTTTGTTTCTGCAAATCTTTTCTTCTCAACTAATTTCCAAAAACGACACAGTTGGTCACTCACAAAAGAAGTCTTCAATAAAGTCAACAGTATCGTGACAGTATGAGCATTTGTTAGTTTCTTTTACTTTCATTTTATTTAGCAAGATGTTTGTGGGATATATATTATGTAATATTTTCCAATGTAATACTCTAAGAGTGTCAGGTCAAGGGCATAGCCCTTGTTACTGATACTATGTGATCCAGTACTACCTGCCGCATGTGAAGTCTCCCAACGACGGATCAGGCGGAGGAGGAAACCTTTCCCAACGGCTGTGAAGGTGGAAGAGGATGACCAAAGGGCAGGGGGAGCTCTTATCCTTGGCTGGAAGTCCTCCTTGGAGACGGAACTTCCGAAGAAAAAACCTGCACCTGCCGAGCCCGTTCTACACGTGTATCTGCACCTGTAGGACTCTGAGCGTCGGTAGGCGAGAGAGTAGGGGAGTGCACAAATCCTCTTCACTAAAATAAGTCGCCTGTGCTGGTCAGGCAACCAGGCTATGTCGGAACGACGAGCTAGCCCTTCAACACCCAGCTTTCCCAAGCCCTGCGGCAACGGAGAATTGGTAACAGGGACAGGCAGAGGATGCTGCTGGCAGTTCCTATTCACGACACTGCACGCAGGCGGCTGCGGGGTTATGGTCGTCCGCCATAGACTGGGGCAGATGCGGCGCCCGTATCTTCCGACAGCGTAAGAGCAGCCCTTTTTAGGGACAGCACTGCTCTACCCACATCGGGAAGGGGAGATAAAAGGATCCCTAAACAAAGTCTGCCTCGCCTAGTACCTTCTAGGAAACCGCACCTACTCGGACATCCAACACTAGTGGTCGAAAACAACAGAAGAAAAAAACAAGGAGTCATGCCCTGACTCTGGGTAACTGGAATGTTCGCACCCTTTGGGCAGAGACGACAGACCAGAAAGGTGCACAGCACTCATTGCTAGAATGTTTGATCGCTACCAGGTGGACATAGCAGCCCTGAGCGAAACCAGGTTTGCTGGTGAAACCCAGTTGGAGGAAGTTGGAGGGGGCTACACCTTCTACTGCATTGGGAAGCCAGATGGCACCCCAAGAACCTCAAGCATGGGCTTTGCCATACGAACCAAACTTGCACGACAGCTTGACAGCCTTCCACGTGGGATAAACGATAGGCTGATGACCCTGCGTCTGAAGGTGTCCAAGGATCGCTTTTCCACAGTCATCAGCTGCTATGCCCCGACAATGACCAACCCTGATGACATCAAAGAAGCTTTCTACGAAGAGCTCTGCCGCACCATTTCAGCAGTAGACGGAAAGGACAGGCTGATCATCCTTGGGGATTTCAATGCCCGCGTCGGCGTGGACTTCTCTTGGCCAAAGTCCTAGGACAGCACGGCACTGGCAAGTGCAATTCCAACGGACTGCTATTGCTCTCGCTCTGCGTGCAGCATGGACTGACTATCACCAACACCCTCTTCCAACAAGCGGACAAGTACAAGAACACATGGATGCACCCCCACTCCAAGCAATGGCACATGCTGGACCATGTGATTGTCCGACAGAGGGACAGAGGTGATGTTTCCATTACACGCTGCATGAGAGGAGCAGTCTGTTGGTCAGACCATCACCTGGTATGCAGCAAGATGAACATCAGACTTGCACGCAAGCTCCAACCAGCCAAGCAGAAACCCCCTAGGAAGCTGAACATCCACCGCCTCCCTATCACCAAGGACGTGCTGCAGCAGCAAATCCAAGCAGCTCTCCAAGAAATTCCTGCATCGACTGATGTAGAAGAGGTATGGAGCACCTTTAGAAATGCTGTGTACACAGCAGCAGCTGACACACTCAGCTTTGTACAGAGGAGCCACAAAGACTGGTTTGACGAGAACGACTCTGGAATCTCCAAGCTCCTGGACACGCTGCATATACGGCATTAGAATCACATTTCCAATAAAGACTGCCAGAGGAAGGAGAACAAGTTCTTGTGAACCAAGCAACTCGTACAGAAGAGGCTGCGTGAGATGAAGAACATCTGGTGGGAGAGAAAGTCCGAACAGCTTCAGTCCACTGCTGATGCTCACAACATGAAGACCTTCCATGATGGTCTCCGAGCTGTGTATGGGCCGAGAGTCACAGGATCAACCCCTGTCCGAGCCTTGGACCAGACCACCCTCCTGACAGACAAGAAAGACATCCTTGCCCGCTGGGCAGAGCACTACAACACCCTCCTCAACAGGGACTCGTCCGTATCTGACGAGGTAATTGCAGCCCTCCCACAGCTACCAGTCAATGACTTGCTAGCTGCCCCTCCCACCAAGGCCGAGACCCTGAAGGCCCTAAAGATGACAACGTCAGGAAACGCACCAGGAGCGGATGGAATCCAGGCTGACATCTACAAGTATGAAGGCGAGGTGCTGACAGACAAGCTGACCACCCTGTTCCAGTCTATCTGGGAGAGAGGGGAGGTCCCCCAGGATTTCAAGGATGCTTCAACTGTCCACATCTACAACCGGAAGGGAGACAAAACATCCTGCGATAACCACCATGGAATCACTTTCCTCTACATTGCCGGCAAAATCTTTGCCCGCATCATATTGAACAAACTGGTTGACCATGTCTCCAACACAGTCATCCCTGAAGCACAGTGCGGCTTCCACTCAGGCAGGGGAGCATGTGACATGGTGTTTGCCATACCCCAGATGCAGGAGAAGTGCCATGAGCAGAACAAGGAGTTCCACATGGTCTTTGTAGACCTGACTAAGGCCTTCGACACGGTGAACCGCCGTGGTCTGTGGAAGATCCTCCTAAAGTTCAGCTGCCCAGACAGCCTAATCCAGCTGATTGCGTCATTCCATGATGGCATGCAGGCAAGAGTACAGGAAAATACTGACATGTCGGATCCATTCCCTGTGGTAAACGGAGTGAAACAGGGCTGCGTCCTGGCACCCACACTGTTCTCCATTCTTTTCTCTGCCATGCTGATCGACGCCTTCCAAGACTGTGACTGGGGCATCTACATTCAGTTCCGCACAGATGGCAAATTTTCAACTTGTGGCGACTCCATGCCAGGTCCAGGGTGTTTGAGGCACTATTGAGAGAGTTCCTCTTCGCTGATGACTGCGTGCTTGCTTCACACACCCATGAGGACATGTAGTTCATTATGGACAGGTTCTTAACCTCTGCAGGCGCTTTGGACTCACCATCAGCCTCAGCAAGACCGAGTCCATGTACCAACCAGCTAGCTCACAGAACGCCAGTGCCTCCCCCCCACCTGCAATCAAGATCGATGACACTGAGATCAAGGCAGTCGACAAGTTTTGCTACCTGGGCAGCACCCTATGCAGCAACGGAGCCCTTGATACAGAAGTGACGCTGCGCATCACCAAGGCCAGCTCCGCCTTTGGCAGACTTAACAACAGGCTGTGGAACAACAAATGCATCAGGCTCAGCACCAAAATCAAAACCTACAGAGTTGTGTTGCTGACCACCTTGTACTGCTGTGAAACATGGACGATGTATCGCCATCACATTCAACAACTTGAGCAGTTCACCAGAGATGCCGACGAAAAATCCTCGGCATAAAGTGGCAAGACAGGGTCTCCAACGTCCAGGTCCTAGAGAGGAGTGGCCTGCCCAGCATTGAAATCCTGCTGATCCAGTGCCAGCTACGCTGGACAGGACACGTTGTCCACATGACAGATAGCAGGATCCCGAAGATGCTACTGTATGGCCAGCTGTAGGAAGGCCACCGCGAACTTGGAAGACCCTGCAAGCGATTCAAGGACACCTTGAAGACAAACCTCAAAGCCTGTGACATGGATATCACTTCCTGGGAAACTGATGCCCTTGACCGCTCTCGCTGGAGGATGCTGTGCTCTAGTGGCATAAAGACGTTTGAAAACAAGAGAACGCTGGCCATTAAGGAGAAGCGTGAACGAAGGAAACGGGGCTCAACTTCTGGAGACGTTTTCTCTTGCAACACTTGTGGGAAGTGCTGCGCATCCAGAATCGGCCTCTTCTCCCATATGAGGACACACACCGACAGATAAGCCTGCCTGCCTACTCATCCGTCGGACCGACGGGAGACTCCATCAAACATATATCGTTGTATACAAAATTAACATACAAATTTTCTCGTGCTTGTGTAATGTGTAACCAAAATTTGATTATTTGACTGGTCACTTTTAAGGTTGAGGGATTTTTGCCTCCTTCGCTGAGTACTGCTAAATTTGTGGCTTTTGCCATACTTCTGCACCATACGTAATGACAGTTGAAACAAGGCTATCAAATAATTTTGAAATTATACGTATGGTTATGTCTTCATTTCGAAAGTTCTTTTAAGAATGCTTTATTCCCTTGGGTTTTTTTTCCTGAGTTAAGGATTATCATTTCTGGGTATTTAAACTGTTCAGTTGTTTCTGTGACTTCTGTTCCGCATTCAAAATACATTTGAGCTCTTGGTTCTGATTTTGAAAATATGAGTCATTCTGGTTTGTGTATGTTGATTTGAATATCTCACTGTTTACAATGTATGGATTAGTATTAGCTGAAGGCCATGTCTAGTTTTTGAGAGCAGTGCTGATTCATCAGCTTATATAAAACAAGATCGAGATACTTTTATTTTCAGACCAACTCTGGGAACCAATTAACAATATTCTCTCTATATATATGTGTGTGTGTGTGTGTGTGTGTGTGGCAGCGTGAGCCAAATCAAAAACAAAATAAAATAAAATAAATAATAAAATAAAATAAAACAAGAGAGGCAAGGCCTTCAAGACTCACTTGTGATAAATTAAGTCCTCTAGCATTAATTACAGAGTAATTTCCCTTTTTTACTATCTGCACCAAAACGTTTGCAAAATAAATAAAAATTCCATGCTTAGCAGAAGAAGTTCCTGTTTGAACAAAAAATGATAATAATGACTCCTCTTGTTGTTGTGTCAGAATAAGAGGTCAAAGTGCCAAGTTTAGAGAATACAAAAAATATAACAGTAAATGCAGTTTGCATATAATTAGGCTTCTTTTTTTCTGTTTTCTTTTTTTTTGTGCCCATCCCAGAGGTGCAATATTGTTTTAAACAAGATGACTGGAAAGAACTGAATTTTTCCTATTCTTATGCCAAATTTGGTGTCAACTGACAAAGTATTTGCAGAGAAAATGTCAATGTTAAAGTTTACCACGGACACACAGACACACACACACACACAGAGAGAAAACCGAACACAGGGTTAAAACATAGACTCACTTTGTTTACACAAGTGAGTCAGTGAAATAAAATTAAGTCAATAAATATCAAAAATAGAAAAGAGATTAAATTGTGAATAAAAAAAAAGTAAGAAGAAGAAAATAAGTATTTAATATGTAAATAAATAAAGCCCTGGGGTTATTTCCCTTAGAAAATAAATGAAGGCTTAGCTGCTCACATTAAATTTATAATTTGCAGGATCCCACCGCACCCACAACTCACTCACTTGACTACGAATAATACAGAACAACACACAGATACGACAAACAACAATATCAACACCCAGTCATACAGTCTCATCAGGACACCATATAAAAATTTACAAAACAAATATACAGTCTCACTAAGAATACACGAATTATAACTGAGACTGCTTTATCATATTCAAACAACCATTTATTAATCAAGGAGTATTTTAGAAGGGGCTTATGGGGTGGACAATGGGTAAAAAACAAAAACACAAAAAAACAACAACACAAGAACACACAACCACGCACCTCTAACTTCTCCCACAATTATTTCACAAACAAAAACTACAACCAAAAAAACCCTCAAATTTCCCTGTCCTCATTAACAAATCCCAGTCCCAAAATTTGGCAAATCCCAATCTTAACCCCTTACTAAACACAAATTTTGCTGTTCATACTCCTAATCAAAATCCCTCTAAAAAAAAAAATTTTTTTTTAAATAATAAAAAAACCCGCTGCCGCTGTGCCTCTGCACGCAAAACAAACCTCTGCATGCAAAACAAACTTACATATCAGCCAACGGCAATTTGCAATAAAACAATCTAACATACATCAGAGCCACAGCAGCTTATCTCAATACTCATTATATAAAAAAGACAATCAGCTGTCACTCCTAGGTAGTGACAATTAAATCATGCCATTTAGAGTATAAACTATCTTTAAGGTAATCACAAAACACACCCTTCAAAACACTGTGGAACACACACACAAAAAAAACAACAACCCTTATTCTTTTCTTTGGTAACATCTTATAAAACTTAAAATATAAGACTGCAAGAACCAGTCCCAGAGATCTCTTGGCACATTTCAAAAATAAGATCCAAACGTGGATGCCCAAAATGGCAAATCATACATCAGTGTCAACCACATAACTCCCCAGCATGCACCTGACAGTTATTAAAACACTAACAATATTGTTTGTCGCACCGATAGGCAACAGTGGCTCCTGCGATATCTGAACTCAGATCAATTCTTTTCTTTCTCAAATCCACGTTCCACTCCCGCGTTTTTTGTTTCATAAAACCTGGAGAAAACCTTAACTCAATTTGGCGTCATCCTTTTCTTTTTTTATAATTCTACAAACAAAATAATATCTTTCATCTATTTCTAGCAACTATAATTTGTGCATTTTTAATCATTTTATACAGAAAATTTACCTTTAAAACAACAGGCTAGACTACTGCAGGGTGCAGAACATGGCGGCTTCTTGGAGTCTTTGTAAAAACTAAAATCGGACTATTCACATCAAATTTAAAGAATAATCTATAAAATTATTCATATAACAAAAATAATCCTAAAAATAAAATTAAAATACTCGTCAATACTACAAATATTCTTGGTTAATAAATTAAAAAGAAAAGCATTTATAAAAAAAATCAAATAACTTCCAAATCTTTTTACCTCAATAATCTACAACACAACAAAACGGGAGGTAATCGGAACTTCAGTCCACACTACCATATATACATATATATATATATATATCGAATTCTGTGGGGCTCAGTGTATTTACATGTAGTTCTCTTCTTTGAACATCAGTATACCGGCTGAAGGGGAGAATCCATGTTCATTACGAGTGCACACTTTATATATATATTATAATATTCTTTTGTCAATTTGAAAACCTGAAGTACCTACTTTGTATACCTATTTTTGAAGTTTAGTAAACCTACCTGTGAACATACCTGCATATATATCGAATACTGTGAGGCTCAGTGTATTTCCATGTAGTTCTCTTCTTTGAACATATATCGGCTTAAGGGAAGAATCCATTTTCATTACGAGTGCACACTTTTATATATATAGATAGATAGATAGATATAGATATATATATATATAGATTATCTGTGTGTTTCACCTAATCTATGAAATTGCCCCTTTCATGAAATGAGCAAATATCGTGCTCAATTCATGAGTTTTGAAATATTATTCGCATCGCAACTGCTCAAGGCAGATGTATTATACTACAATTGCAAACGGAGTAATAGTGACTTGAAACTAATGCTAATGATATGGATGCGGGATAACAATTCTGCCCAGTAGAGTTATGGTGCCCGTTTTGTTCCGTTATTATGATGAGTTTCTCAGCAGAATATTGTCCGCAATGGAGGAAGAAGAACTTGGAAAACTTCTAGAAGAAGGCAACCCTTGCACTTCCTCTGTACATGACCCATTGCTGCCTCCAGGATTCACATCTGCTGATAACCTACCACCAGCTCCAGGATGTTCAGAACCTTCAATGGAAAATCTTTCTCCGTTCTCCATTGAAAATGTACAACTGATAAATGAGCCACCCTCTACAGATGACACCGAGTTCTTTTCCATAGATGACCCACAGACAGCTCTTAGACCATTTTCCTCGGGAGACCAGCTGCTAAGCCCATGATCAGACAATAATGCGCCCGATAACCTACATCCAGCTGAAGGTGCAAGGAATAAAGCAATGCACCCCTTGAACAGCAAGCCAAACGATTGCTTGCACGCAGCACCAGATCACTTCGGGCAGTTGGTGTTGGAGACAATATCGCTGTGCCTGTTTCTCAATTTGACCGCAGTAAAGCAGACCCACCAAATTTAGTATGTGTTGAGTTAGAAGCAGAAGAGACTGGCTGCACAACAGACACAAAACACGACATTATCAAAGGCAAAACCTTTCAGTATGCAGGACTTTGCGCAGAAAATATGTCACCAGAAGTGCTTAGCATCCACGAAATTGTTCGGGCACAAAGTGTGAGTGACGGTCAGGGATACCAACGATGCCATTGCAGGAGCTACTGCTTATCAAAACGCTGTTCCTGTCTGAAAGCTGGTCTTCGCTGCAACAGTGCCTGCCACAGCCACAAATCTGTGTGTGTGTCGTAACGTTTTTTCATTCTTTTATCTGTGACGTGTGCCGTGACGTTTTTCATTCTTCTTTCTGTCAGCTATGACATGTGCCGTGAAGTCAACTATTGACATCATTAGCAAAAAAAATAGCTGCTGAAGAAGGAGCATCAGAACTCCGAAAACTCGAATGGTGTTGTCGTGTTCTTTTTTGATCATATGAACACTGACACAGAGAGAGAGAAAGAAAGAGAAAACGCAGGGCTTGTTCCTAACGAATGGTGTACAGTGTTTGGACAATCAGAAGCCACTGAAAAATGAAACAAATATTTTAGATGAATTATTATATTTGATCAAAATAAAGGAATTTTTCAAACATATACATGTTTAATTTCTGCTGTGATTGGACAAATTCTGTAGCTCTATGTATCTATAAATGAAAAAAAAATCATTCATTAAAGTTGCTCACTTCATGAAATGACCGAGTTCTCGATTGCTCATTTCATGAAATGGGCATGATATTTGCTCATTTCATGAAATGGCCAATTTCATAGATTGGGTGCAACACACACACACACACACACACACACACACACACACATAGTGATAAGAAACTCTAGAGATAGCTGGAGAGTACAAGGTCTTCAGAGAAGAATCCCCCCTCAGTCAAGTGTTTCGGCTCTTAACTCCTCTACGGGGGCTGGGCCGCACCCAGGTCATGACTCCTAGATGCCCTTGTATTGCCGCCTTTTCTTTTGTTTTTTTGTTTTTTCCTGGTCCTCAGCAGGTTCGAACCAGCGCCTCCAGGGTGGTCTCCACTTCAGGACCTCATGAGGAGCTGACCCGTACTCATTTGCCAGATCCAGCCATACCACGTCAAGGTTCTTTTTCTCTGCTTTTACTCTTCGGATTGCATCCCAAATCATTGTGGCATGTTTTTACACAGCCAGGAACTCCTGGGATGCCACCTTTCTGGACTGACACATCCAGGTACTCATTTTCTGTGAGGCATTTTGTAAGTCTTACAGTTATGACAGAGAGGAAGATTTTTCCTTTGACATTCAGGAGCAATATTGGTCTGAACTGACTGATGGTACTTGAATACTGCTCTTTCGGGATGTACACGCCATCAGCTATCACCCACTGGTCGCTGATCTTCAGGTTCCTCCATGCTGACCTTATCACTCTGTGGAGCCACTCAAGGACTTTGGGACATTTCTTGTACAGCAGGTACGGTATCCCGTTTGGCCCTGGTGATGATTTGGCCCTGGCTTTCTTGACCACTTTCTGTACTTCCTCAAGGGTTGGTGGTTTATCGCTGAACTTCTTCTCTGGTTTCCTGGGATGAACCAAACCCTTGAGATTTAGTGGTTTCTTGCTTTGCGGATCAGAATACGTTTTCCTGAGGTGCTGTTGAATGTTTCTTTGTCAACTGTGAGTGTCCCTGATTGGGGCTGCTCGAACAGTTTCCTGGCGAACTGAAAGGGGTCTCGAAAGAAGCAGCCTTGTATCTTCTTTTTGCTCCTTTTCCTCCTTGCTGATTCTGCGTTACTGAGGGCACTGTGTTTTGCTTTCAGGTCTTTCCAAAGTTTCTGTAGGCCCTGCTTCTCAAATTCTGAAGCTGTCTTCATCGTTTTCTTGAGCTTTCTTTTTGCATTTCGGATGTTGTTCATTTCTCGTTGTCGCCTGGACTTTTGAGATGTTCTTGTCTTTGGTTCTTTCTCTCCATATGTTTCCTGACAGGTTGCATACACGATATCTCCGTATGTGGCTAACTTGTATTCTAATGTGCTCTTTCCTGTCAGCGCATCAAGTTTTCGAACTATTTTCTGGTCCAACTCTTCCCATTCCGTTTTTGCACTTGCAGGTGGCAAGTTTAGTTTCTGGCGTTTGGCTTCAAGATCTTGTACAAATGATTCGTCTGAATTATCAGCGTGGATGTCCTTTACACTGTGGTTTGAATCCTGGCCTTGGTTTTCCGACGTCTTATCTGTTGGTGCAGTGCGCTGCTGAGCATTCGTCAGATTCTTCATACAACCCTTTCTGGTCCTGTGGATCTTCATGCCACGATCAGTGGAGAATCCCCCCCCCCCCCCCTCACAACCCCGCCATATATATATATATATATATATATATATATATATGTGTGTGTGTGTGTGTGTGTGTGTGTGTGTGTGTGTGTGTGTGTGTTAATCAAATTGAAAAATTGATGCGCCTACTTTCTATACCTATTTTTGAAGTATAGTGAACCAACCTGCGAACATACCTGCATGCAAAATGTTATCGAAAGCCTTTTAAAAAAAAAATCAACAAAACATTCATCTATGTTCAAGAAAAATTCATGGTATAATCAACTTTTTAAATACAAAAGTATGGTCCGTAGTTCTAAAACCTTTTCTGAAACAGGCTTCTTGATTTACAAGTAAACTGTTAGATTATAAATAGTTATGCAGTCCGCTGTTTGGACAAAGTAGATTACTCAAAAAGCAATTGATAGATATTCCTCTGCAGTTGTTTGGGTTTGATTTACCACCCTCTTTTTGAATTGGGATAGATAAAAGTGTTTTTTTTCTCCCATGAATCCGATATCCGGGTAACATCCACTTTCAAAGCACAATCAAATATGCTTTTGACTGTGGGAAGTATGTCCGGTAAGACAGCTTTAATTATCTCACTTCTGATCCCATATATGCCCGGTGATTTATTGTTCTTCAATTTTTGAGAAGCTTTTACATTATTCTTGTTTCAGATATATCATTATCGAGGTTAGTGTTATGATAAACACTGCTAAACTGTGTTTCAGTCGTATTTTGGTTTCCCTCATCTATCTCAACTTTTCCCCCCAATAAATTCATGTAAGTAGGTTATCCATCTTAACTGATACAGATTGTGTGTTTTGATGCATTTCCATTATTCTAGTTGTTTCAGTCATTTTCCATGGTGTATTTGGATCATATTCTACATCTTTGTTGAGCCAGTCAGCTATAGTTTGTTTAATCTATATACTGTCCTCCTCTTCTTAATCATTTGTTGGTGGTGTCCTCTCTTAGAAAAAACATTTCTGATGTAGATTTTTGTTAAGCAGATGTCAGGTTAAAGCATTTGATATAGTGATTCTAATTCTTTACACAGTAAAACACAATCTTTGTCAAACCATTTTTGACTCACTTGTGTAAATGAAGTTAGTCTATGTTATAACCCGGTGTTCGGTTAATTGTGTTTGTGTCACTGACAGTGTGTGTGTGTGTGTGTGTGTGTGTGTGTGTGTGTGTGTGTGTGTGTGTGTGTGTGTGTGTGTGTGTGTCTGTCTGTCTGTCTGTCTGTATGTATGTATGTATGTCTGTGTGTCCCTGGTCAGTAAACTTTAATATCGCCGTTTTCTCTGGACTCATATTTTGTTCGTCAATACCAAATTTGGCTTAAAAATCATAGGAAAAAAAAATCTTCATGGTCATACCAATAAGAGTTTGTAAGTCTCCCAAATTAAGCCGTGTTTCCCGTATCATTAATGGTTTATTTCGTTGAGGCCATTTCTGGGATTCCGAAGAACACCATGGCGTTGGCGATGCTTTGTGAGTATACGGCGTGACCTCTATGTTCTTGTTCGCAATTAAATGGAAAGAAATACAAATTCTGGACAGAACACATACAGTGACACAGACTACATCATCGACGTGTTGACTGCATATGAATCTTTTAAAGTGGATACCCAATAAACTAGAATGAACATAAAAGTGAAATTGAATTGACCCGGCGTATCGTACTTTCCCATCGGGTGTAACTATAAACTTGTACATTTATCTGGATCCAGAGAAAAGCGGCTAAATGTTGCAATGTGATTGTGGGCGATAGCTACGTCTCCTTTACTGCGGACTTTAAAGAATTCTTAATTGTCCATACAGAATTTTTTAACTGAATGCCAGAGATACACCCAAATAGTGTTATTTAAACAGCATTCGAGTCTCACGAGTCGAATGCCACAATCGATTTATCACCATTTAAAAAGCATATACTTTGATATTAATTTTTGAAATTGAATCACAGATCCGCAATAGCTGAGTGCAATGAATAAGACAAATTATTTTCTTCGTGCTCGAACATGTTTGGCTCGAACCTGCGCTCAGGCCTTTTTTTTCTTTTTTTTTAAACCGACGAAACTTTTTTTTTTTGTTAACAAATACAGAACACTGACATTTTAACGATTAGATTAATTTCTTTTAAGTGTATCACATGTGAGTCTTTAAGGCCTTACCTCTTTTGTTGTGTCTCTTCCTTGGCTTTTTGAATTTTGCCGCACGAAAGACTTCTTTTTTTTAATTTTATAATCTTTATCTATTTTAGTTTTTACTGGCGTACTGACTACGTGTCTTACACTTTGCGTAAACTCTTCTATGACTTATTAATCGTATACTCTGGACTTCTTTACATACCATATACATACATACATACATACATACATAATATATATATATATGTATGTGTGTGTGTGTGTGTGTGTGTGTGTGTGTGTGTGTGCCGTGAGCCGGTGCCGGTCGGTGTATGTCAGAGAGAGAGAGTGCGTGTGTGTGTGTGTGCGTGTGCGTGTGTGTGTGTGTGTGTGTGTGTGTGTGTGTGTGTGTGCCAACTTTATGTGTGCGTGTGTGGTACGTGTGTGTATTCGTGTATGTGTGTCGTCATGCAGTGTGTTCAAGTTGCGGAATCTCGAAGTGTGGCGGATATATACGTGCCGCGCCGTACGTGTGTGTGTGTGTGTGACATTGTGCGTGGTACTTCAGTCTCGGAGTACGATACGTGGGAGTGTGTGTGTGTGTGTGTGTGTGTGTGTGTGTGTGTGTGTGTGTTGCAATATTATGTAAAGGGACAAATGGAGTCCTTTGCAAGCCACGTTCATTCCAAGTTCGGATCAACCGGAGTTATTTCCCTTAGCTCGTCTGGATTCACAAAGCACGACAAACGCATGCATCATACTGCAACTCCCCTTTTTTGTGTGGGGAACTGTTCATTTCCATCTAGATACACAATGAACTAAAAGTGAATTAAAAGCAGATCATGCAGTATGCACTATGAGTCTCACTGAGCTTCTTTTGTGAGAGTCAGTTCACTTCTCTCCTCTTCCCCCTTCTACTGATTCGTAACAATGTCAATCAATTCAGTATAGTTTCCTTCCAAAGAGATAATGAAATTATGGCTTGTGGTCGAATACATATCATGGGATATGCTTTGAAACTTTTAGTGATAAGATAATTTTGTGGTGAAAAGGAGAAAAGAAAAAGAATGTAGTGAAAAACAAACACAATGCGTTAAACATATTTGTATGGGTTTTGGATTTGGTACCAGTATACGTTTGATTATGACATGTGACTAGATCAGCGGTTGTTGGTAAGTGTTCAGAAGCAATGTACATGTACACACAAAAGAATATATATGTCAATGTTGCACTGTGTTCCATACGTTGGTATGGTTATGGGATGAAGTAAGTTTGTTGTGCTGGTGAAGTTTTTAACCTAATATTTTGTTTTCCCCAAGACAGGTGAGCCATAGGGGCCTTTCTCAGACCCCTTATAGGAGCACATTTGCACTTCCTACACTTTGTTTTCCCAGTACAGATAAGCCATAAGGGCCTTTCTCAGATCTGCTGGGTACACTTTCACAGATTCAGCTTCACCGGTTTGTTGACTGGTCTGCCTGATCTGGTGCGGAGTTGACCTGGTGTGTTGTTGACAGCTGGTCCTGGGGCCGTGGGTGTTGCTCTGGGCGTTGTCATCTGTATGGGTGGCTGCTGTCTGGGCGATGAGGGGATCTGTTGAGGTGGTGATGGTGGTGGAAGAGAACCCGAAGACGTGGCATTCCCTGCGGCAGTGGTTGTCTGCAGTGTTGGTCGGGCTTCACCAGGCATGGCCACTAGGTGTGACCTGTTACCTGTGGCCGGATCGTTCCCTGCGCTGTTGCCACGATGAAGGAGCGTGGATTGTGGTGTTCCGCTACAACCTGTCCGGTTTTGTTCGTGTGTGTGTGTGTGTGTTTATCATATTTGTGTTTATTCATTTATACGTCACGTACGCTAACGTTTTTGTTATCAGTTATTATCATTATTATTACTATTATTCATATCATTTTTAGTTGTTGTTTTTTGTTTTTTGTTTTTTTACTCATTTTTTGTAGAAGTTGTAGTAGTAGGAAAGGGGCAAAGTACGCTTGAAGTTTTCAAACAGTCGCTTCTTTGTTACATGACATATCAGTGAATTTGGTATAATTTATTATAGTCATTTTGGTTAAGGTTCGACGCTTCATTTACAATTTGTTTATTCGTCATACTATCTAAAAAAAAAAAAGGTTCATAGTTAAGTTTATTTCTGTTTATCTATTTCGTTTTATTTCATTCTATTCTATTTTCCTTCAAGGCCTGGCTTCGCCGTTTTCCAACACTTTTAAGGGAAACGACTCGTACCTTTTCTCTGAAAAGAACCGGAAGAGTGGTTTCCAAGATGGCATGATGATGTTGTATTGAAACCAACCGGCAGAGAAATAATGCTACCAGGCTTTGAACTTTTGTTCTCCAGCGTACAATCTCAGCTCCGATCATCACAAGATGCTGTGGTGAGCGCCATCCATTGGATTATCATTAGCGCTGGGTTCAAACTCACAGGCGTCGGTGAAAATCCATCTGTAAGTAATTTGATGTATTCTGAAGTACATTCTGGTTCTACTTTCTCTTCATGAGGAAGTTCCTCAGTTCATGACAGTTTTTGTTGTTGTTTTTTGTTGTTGTTGTTGTTATAAATTAGACACGCATTTGGCTTTTCTGCGGCGACGGGAGATTTGCTTGTCAGAGCGACTGTCGTGGTATCTTTTCTTTCTGATCATATCTTTTCTTTCTGATCAATCAGCAAGTATGTAGGATAACAGCAAAATAAAATGTAATAAAACTATAAAGAAAAAATTAAAAGGGAGGGGGAGGGCTGTTCCGGAGGGGGGGGGGGCACAAACAGAACAAAACAAAAACGAGCAAGTACCCACAAACCTTCCTCTTAAACCCACCATAAATAAAGAAAAAAGGTATTACCATACACAGTTAAGAGTATCCAGTTGGCCCTGGATAAGCTCACCCACTGGGGACAACAACAAAAAAGTCAACTTATGCGATGGTCAACTTATCCACACCTTGGATAAGTCAACATTTTTGGGCAGCAATAAACTTATTCAATATTAGTGCAGTGTAATTAGAATTTGGGGTGGAAAAAATTAATACCATTCTTTGTACACAAACAGAACAGGGCCCAAATTTGATCCTGTGAAAAATCCAAAATAATCCATGCCCAGCAACATGGAAATCTTTTGTGTGAAATTCTAGCGTTTTCGCTAAAAGATATTTATCCAGTTTTTTTTAAGGTAGGGACAAGGTTTATAATATCCTTCACATATAAATACACATTGCTGCTTCAGCTGTGCAAACAATGGTAGTGAACACATTAATGATCATCGTAATATTTGATTATTTGATTCTAAAAGAAACAATGATTTATGATGTCATATGACGGGCGCAATAGCCGAGTGGTTAAAGCGTTGGACTGTCAGTCTGAGGGTCCCGGGTTCGAATCACGGTGACGGGTGCCTGGTGGGTAAAGGGTGGAGATTTTTACGATCTCCCAGATCCGCATATGTGCAGACCTGCTAGTGCCTGAACCCCCTTCATGTGTATATGCAAGCAGAAGATCAAATACGCACGTTAAAGATCCTGTAATCCATGTCAGCGTTCGGTGGGTTATGGAAACAAGAACATACCCAGCATGCACGCCCCTGAAAACGGAGTATGGCTGCCTACATGGTTGGGTAAAAACAGTCATACACGTAAAAGCCCACTCGTGTGCATACGAGTGAACGCAGAAGACGATGTCATAAGTCGTCCTTGCTTAAGATGTCTCATCATGTATGTAAGTCGACACAGTTCTTTGGCCCTGGCCAAGAGCCTTTTTTTTTCTCAATAAAATTTCCACTCTTTGCTCAGTCTCATTTAAGTGGACACCTTGCATGCATCGACAAAACTTTTGTGATCCTTTAATGTTTTCCCCTGATAAGTCGACACTGACATAATTGGAGTGTAGTAAAACACCAAGGTGGTGTTGGCCTACAGAAGAATGGTAGTGAGCAATTGCCTTGGTTGTTGTGCATTGCTTTGAAGCCATGTACTGCGTGCCCCGAGCTGAAACCGTAGATATTGCAATTAAACCCCCACATCAAAGTTGATGGAGGAAAAACGATTTCCCTTATCATTTTGAACAATAATACAATTTACACACACACACACACAGACACAGGTATACACGCACACACACAAGCGCGCACTCACACACACATAGATGATACACAAACACACTCAGAAATCAAATTTACAGTACCATCCTTAGATGACATTTGTCACTCAGCACTGTGGGAAAAAAATTGTTCATTCAACTTTCAAGGTATGGATACCAACTTTCATTTTTAGTCACAGCACTGGAGGGGGTCTGGGGGGGGGGGGGTGTAATTTTTTTTCCAGATTTCATCATTTGTTTAAGAGCGTTGACACCACATTATTCCATATGTTTACCTAGCATTTAGCTGATAATACTATCAAGTCAACCAATAAGTAAGTGTGTATTTCTTTTTTTAACACCAAACAAAACCGGTTCTTTGTCAAAGGTTAGGTTTGTGATGCGTGTGCACTTGTTTTCTTTTTAGATAATTCTTCTGGTATCATCCTATAATACACTTCCGTATGCACAAAACCACATTAAATAATTTGCCTTACGAAGCTTGTCAAAGGACTTGATGGTGTCGAACTGATATGCGGATGCATCCTTGAGTTCCTGCCGAAGTCCTGTCCAGAACATCTGCCGCAGTGCCTCATCAGTGCCTCCATCGATGTCTGAAAGTCTGCGCACATGACCAAACAGGCCCTCAATCCTGCATCTCCAGTCAGCCACTGTCTCAGACTGTCCTTGTCGTGCGCTGTAGAAAGCAGCCAACACATCAGCATCTTTGTCCACTTGCCCATAGATGCTGTCAAGCTTCGTTAGTATCTTGTCCACTGTAGCATCAGGGCCAAGGCTGACCAGGAGTGAACCAGCCTTACCTTGGACCAAAGCTTGGATAGTGTCAGCAATGTCCTGTGACGAGTGGTTCTCATGACGGAGGCTAAGAAGTTGGTGGCACCATAACTCGTAGCCTTCTTCGCCGCCAAACTTTGTCAACCATGGTTTGCGACCCACGACACTGATGACGGGCTGAGCCAGATGTTGAGCCACAGGAGGTTCAGAATCAGCAGACTCACTGGTCTTGACTGACTCTGCAGATGGCATGTCAGCTGACAACCATGGTTGAGATGCGAAAACATTTGCCATCCATTGCCTCAAAGCTTCTTTCGAATCTGTCTTTGGTCGTGAACGCAATGCAGTAAAAATCTTCTCTAAAGTTGTCTCTTCATCCTCAGAAAAAGGCCTATCAACGTCTTCACCACCTGTTGCCATAGTGATTAAATATAGCACAGAGAGTGAAACGTTAACGTAAACGTAAGTGATTAGAGTCCAAATTGCTCAAGTTTATCTGCTGGCTTCGACAACAAAGCACAGTCTAGCAATGAATCTTAGGGAAGGGGGATTGGGGGTGGGGTGGGGGAAGGGATTCTTAACCTCTGGACGACAACTCAGTGACGACGACACAGCTGAAGATCACGTCTCCACGACGACATTCACGACTGTAGTCCTCCATCTCTGCATTGAAGATGATTATTGGACTTAGCGTGGTAGGGAGGGGGGTAACGGGGTATCCAAAGTGAGAGGGTAGGGAGGGAGTAAGAAGGTATCCAATGGGGTTTGGAATGGAAAGGTAATGGTGGAGAAGGTAAAGGTTGGGGGAAAAACGATGGTGGTGATGGGGAGTGGGGTAGGAGCGATCAGCAGTGACGACAACGAAGAACAAGAAAACTTCATCCACTGACGTCAATGCTGACAAAACTTGAGGTAGCTGTAGTCATCGAAGACGGACATTGGGTGCCATTGTTGTAGTTGTTGGGGTGGGGTTCTATCTTTGATACAGCTTTGTCAAGAAGAGGGTAAGGAAGGACCAGAGGGGGAGAAAACGGAATGAACACCACACACAGGGTCGTTTCACAGAGGTTTTCTATTTTGATCTCTTCAGATTCAAAGGGTGAGAATGTGCGACTGCATAACAATGCGCATCAATGCGCGAACCTCTGCACAAAAAGTACATAAGCTCCATTTAATAAAAACATACAAAAAGTATTCCTAAAACAAGATAATAAATACTGTATCAACTATATTTGTAATGTACAGCATGAAAATATTTTGATAACACTTTATCATTTGAATGAATCGATCCATGGAAATGACGAAGATAATTGAGTAGAAATGAACAATAACCAAACAATCCCAGAAACAGATCACCTTCCATTAGTTTACAAAAATAGTAAAATTCAATAATCCAATTCATAACTAGAAAAAGTACAAAATGTTTTGACAAATAATGAAGAACCAAAAGCCAATGAATAATAAGAATAATTGGACCTAACGTTAATAACATAGATAGCCTCACCTCATCAGTGTGACAAAAGGCCAAACATTGAAACACTAGGACCCATCCGGTCCAGCCGATTCTCACACTCTGGCTTACATTTGCTGTGACAGGATCAGCTGAGCTATCCGGAACTGTACTCACTGACACTGAGGAATGATGATCCCAGTAAAATCATATTCATAAGGAACACGCAATTGCTTCCCCTAGCTTCACAAGCAACAACACACAATTGCTTCCCCTAGCATCACAAGCAACAACACACACACGCAATCTCAACGACACAACCATTCAAAGTGCCACAAAAATAAATGCTATTACACATGGTTGATCCTTCCAAACTGAAACTTTGGACAGAACTGATTTTGGATGCAGACGACAATAAAAAAAAAAAATCAATAGACTTGACACCCAGACAGGCTATTTTTAGACTGACACTGATTGACAGATGCCAACACATGGCAGCTAGCATGAACATGATGAAGGTCACATTGCACAGCTCTGATACGGTATTTTTTTTACATGCTGTTTTGAATTTGACAATACTCACATAATTTGCATCCGAACTTTTAGATATTTTGCAGACGTGTTGACGATACCCTAAGGTTACTGTGTGAAAATTTTCAATTAATTCAGTTTCTCTATCACTGAGAAAATACTTGTCAAAAAGCAGTTAACTTTTGGGGGGACACCCGATATATTATAATGCTCTTTTCATATAATCGTTGTTGTTGCTTTTTTTGTCATATATATTTTTGCTTTACTTTCTGTCATTTCTTTAATGATATGAGGTGGATGCATTATTATTTATATTGCACCTATACTTGGTTGAGACCAAGCTGTAAGTGCTTTACAAACATGAGTCATTTGCATAACAGACTGCTTACCTTCCCCCCTGAACCCCCAGCCCAGATTTCATTTGGAGGGCTGAATGAAAGAAAGCATTGTTTTGCTTACTCCATCACCCTCAGAAAATAAAATACCACTCTATTCTGTCACAATGTTTATCAATCAGTATTTTACAGAAAAGAAAACAAAAAAACTTTATTTTGGTTCTCACTAACTTACTTTTTTTTCTGTCAGGGGGAGAAACAGAGCACAGAAAACCTTCTGAATGGTTGGAATGAAGCTGAGATCTATGTTCTTCACTATGAATCAGCTGCTGAGCCCAATCAACTCTGTCTCCTGAAAATTCTTCCTGTGGACAACTGTCTTCTTCTACACTTTCAGGTAAAGGCAAATATTGAAACTGGACTTGAGAGGAAGAGAGGACTGGGGTAGGGTAGGGGATGTGGAGGAGGGTATGATAACTGGAGGGATGGGGAGGAGAGTATGATAACTGGAGGGGATGGGATGGGGAGGAGGGTATAATAACTGGAGGGGAGGGGATGGGGAAAAGGGGATGGGATGGGGAGGAGGGTATGATAACTGGAGGGGAGGGGATGGGGAGGATGGGATGGGGAGGAGGGTATGATAACTGGAGGGGAGGGATGGGGAGAAGGGGATGGGGAGGAGGGTATGATAACTGGAGGGGAGGGGATGTGGAGGAGGGTATGATAACTAGAGGGGAGGGGATGGGGAGGAGGGTATGATAACTGGAGGGGAAGGAATGGGGAGGAGGGTAGGATAACGGGAGATGAGGTGAGGGGGAGGGGGGTATGATAACTGGAGGGGAAGGGAGGGGAGGGGGAGGAGGGTATGATAACTGGAGGGGATGGGGAGGAGGGTATGATAACTGGAGGGGAAGGGATGGGGAGGAGGGTATGGTAACTGGAGAGGAGGGATTGGGGAGGAGGGTATGATAAATGGAGGGGAGGGTTTGGGGGGTATGATAACTGGAGTGGAGGGAATGGAGAGGAGGGTATAACTGGAGGGGAGGGGAGGTTTAGGGGGGTATGATAAGGGAAGGGGAGGGGGAGGAGGGTATGATAACTGGAGGGGATTGGATGGGGAGGAGGGTATGATAACTGGAGGGGATGGGGAGGAGGGTATGATAACAGGAGGGGAGGGGCAGGTGGGTATTATAACTGGAGGGGAGGGGGAGGAGGGTATGAGAGAAGGGTATGATAACTGGAGGGGAGGGGGTGGGGAGGAGGGTATGATAACGGGAGGGGAGGGGATGGGGAGGAGAGTATGATAACTGGAGGGGAGGGGATGGGGAAGAGGGTATGATAAAGGGAGGGAAGGGGAGGGGAAGGAGGCTATGATAACTGGAGGGGAGGGGATTGGATGGGGAGGAGGGTATGATAACTCAAGCAGTCATAACCAGTAAAATGATTGGTGGATTTAACTTACTTTGAAATCATTATTTTAATTACACATACTTTACCGTGACCCAACTAGTGCAGGGGTCTGACATTCCTGTCCTGTGCAAACTACTATCCGCCTATGTGGAGAAAACGAAACTACAGTCGATAACCTCCCGGAAGTAGGTAACCTCCCCTTTGTCCAGCTGGCTAGCGCCCTCTTTTTCTGGCAGCCATCATGACTCCTGTTCCTGTGCTCTTCATACGGCTAAGTTTTTTTTCGTATTTTCTGCCTGTCTGTCGATTCTCTGGCGTTCTTGTTTGTTGTCAAATTTTGTCTCCAACCAGGTCACATAATTATGTAGCTCAATTGGGGAATCGTGCTAAAATTAAGGTGCGATCGCAATCGATTAGGTGACACTCTGGGCCCTCTACTCCTGGCCCTCTCAACAATGCCAACCCACCGCCTCCTCCACTTCCTCCACTCCCTCCGGTCGACTCCAGACCTCCACCACCTCCTACACCTCCTCTGGTGACTTCTAGAGGTTTGTTGCCACACACTCAGGTCAGTGTTGCCTTTAATGTCATTTTTATCGATCCGCGAGCGCACTCAACACGATCCGTGTTTTCTCAGCCCTGCCAGTCAGCAGTGTATGAGTCGACCTCCTCTATCTCTTTACCCATACCCACAGTTGCACCAATGGAATGTGCCACCATCCCTGTGGGGAAACAAAAAAAGAAAAAAAAAAGAAGCAGCTTGTTTTGGATCCGCACGTTAGACTGGGCCCTATGTGCGATGGTGGTGGCCGTGACATCGGATCACGCGACCCCCCACGCAGAATGCCTCGACCGTCTCGGATCCAGTGGCGACCGAGGCGCGTAGGTATGCCCTCCCCTGGTGTAGGGAGGAAGGTGGACCACTAGGGGACACGCTTGCCCATACGCGTGCACCCTCCTCCTTGTCCGGATCACCCGATCCAAGGGAGGCAACCCCTGCTTCAGCACCCTTGCCGGTGACTGCCGCAGTTATTTCCCTTGCACCGGCACTGCTCCTCGCCTTCAGTGCAGGCGCGTGCACGGTCCCACCAAGCTATGCGGTGATGACCCTATCTGCCACACCGCCGAGTGCTGCTGTTTCCCATCCACTAATGGCGTCTCGGCAAGCTGCTCAACCAAACAATCAGCAACTCATCGCTAACTTGCTGCAGCAGTTATGCACCACTCTGCTTCCCGGTGCCACACCTTGCGCCTGCACCGCCCCTCGCCTACAGAGCAGGTACGTGCACGCCCCATTGGAACTTCGGCAGTACTAGATTCTTCTGCCCCATTGCCTAACTCTGCTGTTACCCAGACTAATATCGGCACTTCCACATTGGAGTGCCTCTGAATAACTCGATCCTGCCTCTCGGCAGTGCTCGGGCCGATCTTGTCTATCCCTTTATCCGTCAACACACAACAGCTGAACGTCAGTCCTCTTGCAGGAGCTATTCGCGAGATTGGACCGCCGTTCAGCTACAGGGGGATGCACATCCCACGGCAAGCCGACGGACTTGTCACCCCCTCATCCACGACGCCCATAACACTGGATTACGGCGCCGTCATGCCACATGCCCCGACCGTCTCGCATCCGATGGCGACCGATTCGGGTTGGGATGCCCACGGCACTAAGCGGACATTATAATTATTCCCCTGGCGGTCATTTTCACCTGTGTCGGTTACGGTGGCATCGAACCACGGACTCTCACTCCCTCTACAGCGAGGACATGTCGCACCAGGGGATATGTGCTCTAAAGACACCATCCTTTTCGACGATTATCGGCGCCAAGGGAGGCAACTCCACATTTGTAACCTAGGCGGTTGAAGCTGTTGTTACTTTCGCTGACACAGCACGTCATTCCTGCCCCCCCCGTGCTGTCCACCAACGATGTTTTCTTTCGGTTTCTCATTGGGTCCTCATGCCCAGTCATGGACTTTACACATCTTTGCATAGCAACTGCACTTTTCTTGCTGTTTCTCAGGCTATTGGCCACAGGAAATAAATCACAATATTTCCCCTTCTACCCTTTTGATATATTATCACAATCAACAATCACGAAATATATATATATATATATATATATATATATATATATATATATATAGACACACTAAAAAAAAAAAAAAAAATCTCTCTCTCTCTCTATATATATATATACACACACACATATACATATATATCTATGAGATATCTTGCAACATTTATACACATTTCTGCTTTCACTTGTAGATGTGTACTTATCCCTCGGTATACACATGTGTGTGCGCTTATGGGGTAGGTTCAGACGACTTTCATATTAACATGCACAGTTATATTTCTATCTCTATTCATTGACATCTATTCATTCCCTACATAGCAATATAGGCACACTTGCATTTGCGGCCTTCTGTTCACAATGCCCAGAACTCTCTGTCTCTACGTACTGGCACTTTATTCATATGTGTATGTACATCTCATATATAGGTGCATACACAGATTCCTTTCCATTGATGGAACACTTACCCATTTACTTGGGTACATCTGTGCACGCTACACGTACGCTTATACAGCCGCTTATTTCTTGTGTCTCGATCTCTTGTCATTGGCATATTTCTGACATCATCACTTGAGTTGATGGAAGTTTATAATCCCTTTGCACATATATGTATTCATTTTCATAAATTCATCCCTACCTTGCTTTCGGAGAATGACTGCACTCACAGAAAAAACTGCCTCATTCACGCCTGAATGTATGCTTCTTCACTTCACATTTCTGTAGTGGCTGGTCCTTAGGGACCCACACACACCCCCTTCCCACCCACAGGGCTAAGAATGCCTTCTCTTGGTGCAAGGACGGACAAGGCAACCCAACTCATTTGCCTGCAACAATCACCCACAGGGCTGGAGATGCACAAGGAGGGATGAGGCAGTCCAACTTAGAGGTGCCACTCCGGACACACATGCCCTTCATTCCTTCCAAGTTTGTAAGGCATCCCTTCTTCCCCCCCCTCTACATTTGGGAGAAAGGCATATTGACGAGGACGGATGCGTCTCACAAAGCACAACGAACTGTCCATTAGCCACAAGGGCGTACCTTTCTGCCCACTCATACCAGCACAGCAGATGCCGCATTCAAGCACATCAGTTCGCCTCATCACCTTGCTTGAACACAGATACAGCATCAACGTCTCAAACAATTGGCATTTGAAAGCACTTTCTGCACTTGGTCTTCCCTGCCCGATCCTTTCAGCCTCAACACACAACCACTGCTGTGGTTACAGATGGGCATTCCTTCTCAAGCACTGTCTTTCCAATGAGACACTTCCAGGGGTTTCTAGCCTAGGCAGGCTATCCCATCATGGAGCCCCAGCCTTCAGTCAAGGGCCTGTCAGAGGATGACTTTGTTGTCACTTCGGAAGCAAGCACCATGTCTTTCAGACACACGGTTGCACCATAAGACCCTGTCAACTCTTTCCGGCTTCCTTACATTGCAACATAATCTGCATGGTGGACACCTTCATCCCTCAAGCACACAGCAGCTGTTTCCTGATTTACCCATGCTGATTGGTGTCCTCCTAGGAACAATATATGATAATCAGTCGTGTACGACAGTCACCATCAGAACAGCAGAGGAGGCAACTGCTGTCCCGACTATTCGGGCTGGAATTCGATTATACAATTTATAGTAGAGAGTGTTTTGCCCAAGTTGCATCCCCAGTCCCTCGATCAAGAGGGCCTTAGGACTCATCATTGGGACGGATCCCAAAGGCTACTTAGGCCCAAGGCTACAGCACTAAGTCCCAGTGCAATTTGACTTCTAGTCAGAGAGGCATAGTCATTCATGAAAGACTAAGCTGCAAATGATTTCCCTTCACAATTACGAAACCACTGATAATACAGCTCTCACTTTGCAGTTGGCCATACTGAAAATGTATGTCAGATCAGTGCTTTGATGTAAATAGCCAGCACAACACATCTTGAGCCACTTACCTCCCTGCCCCGCCCCGCTCCATCCCAGACTCAGTGCGCACCACACACATGGATCCGGTCCCCTTTCTCACTAAAGAACCTTCAGCAAAAATTTTCCCCCTGGAAACCCTCTTCCATTTGGAATTCCACCACAGAATGAGACTCAGTGACCTGTGGGTACATGAAATGCACTTCCACAGCCCGATACAACCCAGCCATTGACTGCCGACAACTTTCTGCAGGTTGCTCCAACATGCCACACTCAGGTAGAGAAGCCACCAAGCCGTCCGTATGCCCCTTCATGATGGTACCTACCTGGGCAATTACACAACCCTGTCCCAGAGACACCAGGGACATCAAGTCTTTTATTGCCAAATGTCTGCCGTTCTATGCATAGGCAACATACCAGTGCTGTCATTTTTTGGCAACGACAAAAAATTGTGGGGGGGGGGGGGGGGGGGGGGGGAGTGCCCATCACCTGTCAGCTCGCATGGAGGAGCTCTACAGATCTGGCTGTCATGCCTAAGGCAGGCCCAACATGGCGACCTACCTCTGTCTCGTGCCACAGTTTCCTTCAAACACAAAAATTACTTCCACTATCGGCCCATATCCAATGTGGAATCATCAGATCAAACCACATACGCACCTCCTTGCATTGACGTCCAACCGCGCTCAAAAGAGACAACCCTATAAGGGTACGTGTTTCCTTCCCTTCCTTTGATTCGAAGGGCTCTCAGTAAAGTGTGGATTCAACCCACCGACCCGATTTTCTTTGCGCTACATTTATCAGCACAGCTGTGGTCCACAGACCTCCCCCACAATACAGCTGCGGACCTCTGTCTTCTTTGCCCGCACCAATATCCTTAGGTGACACAGCACACTCTACTTTCGTCGAATTCTACTTGAGGGACACCTATCGCTTTAGGGATGATGGCTCATCGACTTCTACCAGAGAGACGTCGCACGCCTGCGGGATGATGGCTCAAGAGGCATCGCTTCGGTGGTAGTTGCACAACAGGCCATCACAGCACACAGACAGTAGAACAGGCGAGCCCTCCACCTTGTCGCGCTATTCTGCACTAGTTGGCTCACGGTTAAGTATGTGTAATTAAAAGAAAATTTTCTATCTAAAATTACGTTTAAATAACATACTTACCGTGACCTAAATTTAAGACCCTCCCATCCTCCCTGCTTCCTGTTCTCCCTGCTCGCTGCGCTGGTGATGGCATATTGCCGTCAAAAGAGGGCGCTAGCCAGCAGGACAAAGGGGAGGTTACCTACTTCCGGGAGGTTATCGGCCATAGTTTCGTTTTCTCCGCATAGGCGGATAGTAGTTTGCACAGGACAGGAATGTCAGACCCCTGCCGGAGTCTGCACTAGTTGGGTCACGGTAAGTATGTTATTTAAACATAATTTTAGATAGAAAATTTCCTTTGCTTTATGTTTATAATCATGAAACACCAGTAATGTTTTCATATTTTGCTAGTTACCTTATTTGAATGACAACAGATATGTGTAATGAATAGTTTTACATCAAAAGCAACATGGTACAGATCTGTCAAAAGTTGAGAGCAACAGTTAGTGAAACTTTTTTTTTTTTTTGACTGTCAAAAACAAAACAACACAGTAATACAGTAACACAGTAATAGACACACACACACACACACACACACATGCACACACACACACACACACACACACACACACACACACACACACACACACACACACACACACACACAAATCAACACAAATATATTTTAACAAGCCAAACTGTAAATGAATAAACAAATAAATCGATAAAATAAAGGACATGAGAACAAGAAAGAGGGAGAAATGTGTGTGTGTGTGTGTGTGTGTGTGTGTGTGTGTGTGTGTGTGTGTGTGTGTGAGGTCTGGGGATGTCATCTCGATAGTCCAACATGTCAATAGTTTGATATGTCATCAGTCCAACAGTCATTAAACTGATGTGGCAGTATGATTGTCCAGTGTAGCAATGGTCCAACAGGGCAATAGACCAACGTGTCCGACACATATTTTTCTTCTTGTTTGAAGTGGCATTGTGACAAAAATATGTATACATATAGGTCTTAATCACCTAGTGCCTGCCATCATGGATCTCTCTCTCTCTCTCTCTCTCTCTCTCTCTCTCTCTCTCTGACAATAGATCATAAACTACTTTCAAAAAAGTTAGTCATGTATGGCTTATCTTCTGATTCAGTTGAACTGATATCTTCTTTTCTTGATAATAGGAAACAAGTGGTTATCCAAGCTTCTAAAATGTCCCCTCTTATGTCAGTTAGTTATGGTATTCCTCAGGGATCAGTTTTAGTGCCTGTTTTATTTTCAGCTTATTTAAATGATCTTCCACTTCATGTTTCATCCTCTTGTGAACTTTACGCTGATGATACAACACGCCATCAAAAAGACACAAATGCCAATACAGTATGCACTAAGTTGCAGAGTGATAATTGATATTGATAAACTTATAAACTGGACTGAAATGAACCACATGGCAATCCACCCACAGAAGTCTAAATTTATGTTAATCACAACCAGACAAAAACGACAAAATATCAAATCTAAAATAAAAGGGCTCAAGATACTTGATAATGATTTGCTGGAAGTTAGTTTTTATAGACTACTTGGTCTTACACTTGACAATAACCTTTCGTGGTCTTATCATTTCTCTGCCTTATGCAAGAAGTTATCGAAAAAAGTATTTCTGCTCAATAGAATTAAGCATTTCCTTAATCAACATACCCATAATTTTTTTTTTAATGCACACATCCAACCTGATATTGACTATGCATCAACATACTGGGATGGGGCTAGTAAAAATTGCTTAAAACCTCTCGAAAGTATATACAGACGTTCCCTTAAGCTCATTCTCCTTAAATCTTCTATTCAAGCAAATGACTATGTTGAACTAAATATTCTCCCCTTTCATCTTAAATGTCACTTTAACAAGGGTGTTTTTATGTTAAAAATTATAAGAAATTTGCACTGCTCTATCTTTATAGGAAATTCCTGGAAAAAATCATTCATAGCAAGAGTACCATTTTTACCCCTTGTCCCAGAACTAACCTTTTCATGTCCTCTCTCATGTATTCTGGTGGTAAACTGTGGAATGAAATCCCCAAGTATCTTAGAAATAGATCTACCATAGCATCTTTCAAAAAAGCATATCAGAAATATCTGATGCAACAAATGTAATTAGTTCCAGCAAAATCAAAGCATGTGATGAGATCCTAGGTAGCCAACATATTTTGATAATTGTTCTCCAACAGTGTGTAAGCAAGGAAAAAGGCAAGTGTAGGTATGCGTGTGTATGTCTATGTTTTTGTGTGTTCGAGTACATGTGTGTGATGCCTGTGTGTGCACACACGTGTGTGTTTGAAGATTTTTCATGATGTTTCCTTAATTGTAGTCTTTGATTCACCCGTTTTTGTATCTATTATTATCTATTTGGTTTGTTCTGTGTCATTTATTTATTCACACTTATTTCATTTATCATATTGTGTGTATGTGTGTGCATGCATGTGTGAGGGCATGGTGTAAAGAAGCTTCCAGCTTATCCATTTTACCCTCAGTAAAACATTTGTCATTGTCATTGTCTCTAAGGGGGAAAAAAATGCTGGGTGTCTTTAGTAAAAAATACTTTATTTAGACTTGGGTTTGGGTATGTCTGGTTGCAACAGGGCATTGGTTGTGAGCAAACTTTTTTGTCATTATTTAAGCAAAGAATGAAAGATATATTTACACAAGAGTGGGATGAGTCAGTAATATCTAAAGATATATATCATAACTACAGACTGTTTAACTCTGGTTTTCAGTGTGAGCAATATTTTGACATTGTGGATAAAAAGTGTTTTAGGGACTGTTTGGTAAAATTACAGCTTGGTTTGCTCCCAATAAATGGATTATTTTTCAGGAGAACATTCAAATATAGTTCAAATTACGCATGTAAACATTGTAACGTGGTTGAAGATGAAAAGCATTTTATAAACAATTGTGTCCTTTACAATGACATGCAACAAAAACACCTGAACTCTGAAGGTCAGTTGTATGTTCACTTGCTGAAGAATGGTTCTGTTTACAGTATTTGTAAACTCTGCGTTTATATATATTTAATGCCCTGAAGATACAACACGAATTCTGTGACAACAGTGAAGAAATTCAGAATTAATTTACTGTGCACAAGAAGCACTTTTGTTTTACAGGTTTAAGTTAGTATGTATTTTAGCTGCATGATCACCATATTATGCACTTTTGACCTCTTTCTAGGGGCCAGAGGCCTGGAGATTAAAGTTTTTGTTCTTGTTCTTGTTCTCTCTCTCTCTCTCTCTCTCTCTCTCTCTCTCTCTCACTTCAGTAAACATGTAACACTACTTCCCATGTAACACCAGTTCCCCTCAGTAAACATGTAACATAAGTTATCTTTAGTACACATGTAACACCACTTCCCATGTAACACCAGTTCCCCTCAGTAAACATGTAACATAAGTTATCTTCAGTAAACATGTAACACCACTTCCCATGTAACACCAGTTCCCCTCAGTAAACATGTAACATAAGTTATCTTCAGTAAATATGCAACACCACTTCCCATGTAACACCAGTTCCCCTCAATAAACATGTAACATAAGTTACCTTCAGTAAACATGTAACACCAGTCCCCTATAGTGAACATGTAGCTCTAAATCCCTGCTCATCCCCATTTCAAACTGTAATATTAATACTTAAGGATACATGCACAACCAAGCATGCAAGTGCACCCATAGATACACACACACCAGCACATACATGTGAATGTGTGCAGATGGTTGAGATAGTATATTGTTGGTTAAGTTGATGGAAATATTTAAATACATTTAATCCTCGTTTTCATCACTGACAACTTGGAACTCTTGTACTCTCACACAACTGCAACCAGATGCAAGACCATTTGCCTGACAGAATCATCAACTGGGCTAGGGATCTCAAGATAAAAAAAAAAGAGGAAAACCCAACTCATGAAGATCAGCACGAATACCAGTACTCCAGTCACAGTAGGTGGAGAACCAGTCAAGGAGGCAGAGTACTTCTTTTACCAGGGAAGTGTGATGGATAGAGTATTGACAGGGGAGCACTGACAGAGGCATCGCCATTAAGACAGGCAAGGCACAGGCAGTCTTCATCATGCTGAACTTCTTGGTTCGTGGGCTGTAACTCCCACATTCACTTGTATGTACAGGAGTGGGCTTTTACGTGTATGACCTGTTCTTACCCCGCCATGTAGGCAGCCATACTCTGTTTTCGGGGGTATGCATGCTGGGTATGTTCTTGTTTCCATAACCCACCAAATGCTGACATGGATTACAGGATGTTTAACGTGCATATTCGATTTCCTGCTTGCATATACAAATGACGGGGGTTCAGACACAAGCAGGTCTGCACATATGTTGACCTGGGAGACCAGAAAAATCTCCACCCTTTACCCACCAGGCGCCGTTACCAAGATTCGAACCCAGGACCCTCAGATTGAAAGTCCAATGCTGTAACCACTCGGCTATTGTGCTCGTCCTCATGTTGAACAGCATCTGGACCTCTAGGGAAACCTGCACAACCACAAAATGCATATTTTCTACTCCAGTGTGGTTTTGGCCCTACTCTACAGCTCTGAGATGTGGAGGGTAACTAACACAGCAGAAGATACCTAGACATTTATTAACTCCTGTCTGAGGTGATTTTTAACATCTGGTGGCCAGACAAAATCAGCAAGTATTTGTGGCAGTGGGCAGGACAGGAGCCAGTCACCAAGCAGATCCTGGATTGGACACATTCTCAGGAAGCCAAACCCAGCATCACCTGCCAGATTCTGACCTGGAATTTGCTGGGGAAAAGAAGAGATTAGCCCAGAAACAGCATGAGGCGAGACACATGGGATCAACTGGGCAGATGCAGAAAGGACAGCCTAGAGCTGAGTCCGATGGAGAAGAGTTTTTGATGGCCTACGCTCTGTTTCAAGTCACTACTAGTAGTAATTATAAAGATTATAGCAAGGTCATCTACAAGCTAAAATAATTTCTATTCTAAAGAAAGGTGTAGGAAAGATAAATTAGATTTCTAGAAACAGAAGATGACTTGACACTACTTGATTCCTATGTTCTCCATAGTGTTTCTGTAGAAAATACAAGTGGAGACGGGATGTCAATGCTGATAACTTTTTTGAGACTAAGAGATAAGTAACACTGATTTGTGTACCATGATTTTTGTTGTTCTGTATTGCAGAAAAAGAATGAGGAGAATGTTGTGATATTGGAGATCTCAGTCCAAGACTTTGCCTCTGAGGACCTGTCTTCTGTCACAGTGTGAGTACTGTTGTGGAGTGTTGTTTAACTGGAGTGTTGTTTAACTACCATTGGGACGTTCAGTGATTGTTTTACCAATTATTATTATCAATACAACTTCAAAAGTGCAAAGGCAAATGATATATGCTCCCGGGGGGGTCACTACCTTGTCGTGGTCGGGAGGCTTAGTGGCCAGTGATCGAGCGAGCTATGTCGGCGGGGGCATCAGTGCTTCTGGGGGTTTACTGCTCTAGTCTCAGGTCTTAATTGACAGCCTACATAGCCATTGTAGCTGTTCAGGCTGAATAAGTGGTGGTTTTTGTACTGATGCCCCTGATAGGGTTTCCCATGCCGAACAGGTCGTGAGTGATGCCCAAACTAAAAGTGACCCACTGTCCCTTTCGCTATTCTCTATTCTTCTTTTTACCACCTCTTTTCTGTCCTCAGCTCCCCATCAAGCCTTCTTTTCCACATTCTTTTTTCTCTGCGGCCTTCTTCAGGCCCGCCGTGTTTGCCGGGCGGCGCGACCTGTGATGGAGGGGAATGAGATCCTGGGGATTGAGAGAGCACGCTGCTCTCAACACATCCCTTTGACTTGGACCTCTCCTAAGACAGGCCGCACACATTGGCCCGTGTGTGTCAGTCGGCTACCCCTTCATGGGGCTGGGTCAAGACTGGCAGTTTTGAGGCTAACGAAGGTAACCCCCGTAGTGCTCGGTTCTCTGTCCCCGGGAGCTGGGCATGATCGGGGGGGAACACGTTGGAGCTAAACTGTTAGTCGTATATCCCTCCTAAAACCTGGAAGGGGTCAAGCTGGTGTTCCCTTGACCCTGGCCCCTAAGTTAGACTCCATGGTGGGTGGGTAAGGGAGGGATGAATTAACGATTATATAAACCATGGCTTCCAACCAAATACCCCCCCCTAAACTTGGGAAAAGGAGGAGACCTGGAACTGACGATTCTGACTCTGATTCGGAGGTCGGTGAGACCTCTGGATTTTGGCCGTCGTGGCTTGTGGTGGCAGGCGCTGATGACGACAAGCCCTTGTTGGCTCTCAGCCCCTTCGCTATCCAGAAGGGCTTCCAGTGTCTGGCAGGCTCACTGAAATCTATCAAGAGGCTGATGAGTGGAGCATTTCTAGTGGAGACAGCATCAAAAAGGCAGACACAGCTTCTGCTTAAAGCGACCACTTTTGTGGATAGGGCGGTGAAGGTTTCCCCTCACAAAGGACTGAACTGTTCGAAGGGGTTTATCAGATGCCCGGAGTTGAGAGGAGTGTCTGAAGCAGAGATCAAGAGTGAACTGTCCTCTCAGGGAGTAACCGACGTTTACAGGGTGACAGTAAGGAAGGGGTCGGACAGAGTCCCGACCAACACATTTTTCCTCACCTTCTGCTGCCCGAATGTCCCCAAGGACATACAAGTCGGATACCTGCAGGTGAACGTAAGTCTGTACGTGCCGTCCCCTCTACGGTGTTTCAAGTGCCAGAAATTTGGACACGTGTGGGACCGCTGCAAGGAGGAAGAGGCGTGTGGCACCTGTTCAAAGGCGGCGCACCAGGGTGAATGCGTCAGTCCAGCCCGTTGTGCGAACTGCGGAGGCGGTCACCCGTCCTCATCTAAAGACTGCCCCGCCTGGAAAAAAGAAAAAGAAATCCAGAAGGTGAAGACGGAGAAGAAAATATCTTTCTTTGAGGCACGTAAACAAGTGGAAGCCGCATTGCCTAAGGCGTCTTACGCTTCTGTTGTCAGACCCAGGATGGTGGACGTTGCGATCCAGACGACGTCCACAGGAACGCAGACGGACGACTTACCCACATTGATAGAACCATTGGCCTTGGGTGGAGGCGCTGTGTCCGGCCCTTCCCATCCTGTACAGCGGTCCTCGGGGGCTGCTGGGTGGGAGCGGAAAGCCTCGGGCGGAGGCACAGTGTCCGCCTCCCGTCACCCACCTCACCCCCCAGCCCCCCTCATCCCGCCTCTCGTCTGCCTGCCCCTCGGGCTGGTGGGAGTGCCCAGAAACCCCCCGTACCCCCAAAACTCAAGGAGGGGAGGGCTGCGGCCTCGGCGGGGTCGGGAAGAGCCGAGGTGGTGGATATTCCGGCTTGGTCAGAATCGGACAAGTTTTTAAATTAAAAAAATAGATATGCGATCTTGGCTGACCTTGAGCCACTGCAAGCAGAGGAGCAGGGTGTAGCGATGGATTAGGCTGCTGCTTTATTTTTTTTTTAACCTTTTTAATGGCAGTGATCCACTGGAACATCCGTGGGTTCTACGCCAATTTCCAGGAACTCCAGCTGCTTTGTCATACCTTGAAACCTTCAGTGCTGGCGCTGCAAGAGACTCTGCAAAGAGATGGCAAGGTTTTATCTCTCTCTGTTTTAACTCCATTTTTAAACCTGCTCAACCGAAGCAAGAGGGATTGACGGGAGGTGTCGCTCTTTTTATACATAAGTCCCTTTTATACAGTACAGTTCCTTTAAGCACCCCTTTACAGGCGGTGGCAGTCAGAGTTACACTTGAGAAAACCATCACTGTCTGCTCTCTGTACCTTCCTCCTTCCGTCAGTGTTCTGAGGCAGGACCTCATGAACCTGGTCGACCAGCTCCCACGACCGTTTCTACTGTTGGGCGACTTCAATGGCCACTCCCCACTCTGGGGAAGTGAGATGACATCAGCCCGAGGTCTTTTTTTGGAAAACCTTCTTTCTGATATGGATTTGTGCTGTCTTAACGACAAGTCACCCACTTACCTTCATCTGTCCTCTGGAAAGCTCTTGTGTTTAGATCTGTCGGTCTGCGATCCATCGTTGGTCCTGGACTACGAGTGGAGAGTGCACAACGATCTGCACGGGAGTGACCACTTTCCTGTCGTCCTCCGCCCCACAGATGGGGAAGGTGACTCTCTGCCGGACCGCCTGAACTATGACAAAGATGACTGGGGAATTTTTACCACGAAGTTAAGAGTGGAGCTGCAGGAAGAAACAGTCTTAAAAAGCAAGGACCCTGCTGACACTCTGACTCAGTTTGTTTCAGATTGCACCAAAGCAGCAGTCCCATCGTCTACCTCCAAGTCTCAGATGCCAAGAACACCCTGGTTCAATGCGGAATGTTGGGAGGCCCGTAAGTCTCGGAAGAGAGCGCAATGACGCGTCTTTCAGAGACCGATAGCGTTCGAACCCATCAACAGCTGAGGGCGAAAGCCAGGTATGTTTTTAAAAAGAGCCAGAGAAAATCATGGAGAGATTTTTGCTCTTCCTTAACCTCCAATACACCCAAGAAGAAAGTGTGGAGGGTTTTTAAAAAATTTAAGGGCAAAAACGTCTGCCCAATTTTCATCATCTTAAACTCTCAGACGCTCTGGTGACAGAGAAGAAAGCAGTTGCCAATTTGCTTGCCTCCACAATCGAACTGAACTCTAGATCTGCCAACAAATCTGCTTGGTTTCTCAAAACAAAAAACCTGAAAGAAAAAACGCCCTGCAACTTCTCTTCCTTGCTTGCCTCCACAATCGAACTGAACTTGAGATCTGCCAACAAATCTGCTCGGTTTCTCAAAATCAAAAACCTAAAAGAAAAAACACCCTGCAACTTCTCTTCCGACAACGCAGAGAGCTACAACCTTCCTTTCACTATGAATGAACTAAAATCTGCCCTTCAGACCTGCACGGATTCCTCTCCAGGAATGGACGAGATCCATTATAAACTCTTAAAACATCTTCCCGAAACCTGTCTGGACACCCTGCTCAAAGTTTACAACCACATCTGGATCACAGGCTTTTTTCCACCCTCCTGGCGGAAAGCCTTCATAATCCTGGTGCCAAAACCGGGAAAAGACCCTTCGAACCCCTCCAATAGCACTGACCAGCTGCATCTGCAAACTGATGGAGAAGATGGTCAACGGTAGACTGATGTGGAAACTAGAGACCGACGGCCTTCTGGTGAAAGAACAGTGCGGTTTCCGCAAGCATTGCTCTACCGTTGACCATCTGGTTCGTCTGGAAACCACTGCAAGAAATGCCTTTGTAAACAAACAGCATGTGGTGGCCATAATTTTTGACTTAGAGAAAGCTTACGATACCACCTGGAAATCTGGAATCCTCTTGGACCTGCACAAGCTCGGCTTCTGAGGACACCTGCTCCAGTTCATCCACAATTTTTTGCAAGACAGACAATTCCAGGTGAGGGTCGGCACCACCCTGTCCGACATTTACGAGCAGGAGCTGGGTGTTCCGCAAGGGAGCATTCTGTCGCCGGCTCTCTTCAGCATCAAAATTAATGACATTGTTCAATCCGTTCAGAAGGGATCGGACAGCTCGCTGTTCGTGGACGATTTCGCCTTGTATGCAACTGGCAGCACATATGCCAGCATCCAGCGACGGCTTCAGCTCTGCGTCAACAAAATCCAGTGTTGGGCAGAGGAGAATGGTTTCACCTTTTCATCCTCCCAAACTGAGTGTATTCATTTTCACAACTTTCGCCAGTTCTATCCGGACCCTGAAATCCGTCTGGGAAAATCCACCATCCCGCCGGTCAAGGAAGCCAAATTTTTAGGGGTCATTTTTGATCAGAAGCTGAACTTCCTCAGCCATATCAAACAGCTGAAAATATCTTGTCAAAAAGCCCTGAACATCATCCGAGTAGTGGCACACATGGACTGGGGTGCTGATAGGAGAACTCTCTTGCACCTCTACAGAGCCCTGGTATGGTCCAAACTGGACTACGAAAGTGTAGTATACGGCTTGGCCAGACCGTCTTACCTGAAACTGCTGGACCCTATACACCACCAAGGGCTCCGTCTCAGTTTAGGTGCTTTCTGCACCACCCCTGTGCACAGCCTGTATGCAGAGGCGGGGGAACCGCCTCTCTCCAACCGCAGACTGAAGCTGACCCTAAATTATTACTTGAAACTGTTTTCTGAACCTACAAACCCTGCTTATGACGTTGTATTCAACAACCCTTTCGACAAGAAATTTAAAGACAACCCAAACTGCATCCCTCCTCTTGGACTCCGCATTCAGCCGCACATAGAAAATGCTGATCTGGATGTCAGTGGCATCTCAGATTTCTCCAAGTTCCCCGACAGCCCTCCGTGGACCTTTAGAACACCTGAGGTCCGATTCGATCTGGCCTTATACCGTAAAGACTCCACCAGATCTCTGGCCTACAGAACCTACTTTTCGGAACTCTGCCACAAATTCCCCACTTTTCAAAGAATCTTCACTGACGGTTCCAAGTCAGAGGACGGAGTCGCTGCATCTGCGTTCTGTCCCGCCTTTCCTGACCGGCCCTCAACGGAACACATCCTGTCTGACAGCTCAGTGTACACTGCGGAACTGACTGCACTGGTTCTGGTGGTAAAAATGGTTCTCTCTTCGAAACAAAAGAGATTCATGATCTTTTCCGACTCCTTGTCAGCCCTGGAGGTGATCACCTGCAGGAATATCACTCATCCCAAACTGCTGGAATTTTATGAAGCTTTTACTCTCGCAACGAAGAAAGGATACGAGGTTGTGTTGGCCTGGGTTCCTGGACATGTTGGCATTCGTGGTAACGAAAGGGCAGACCTGCTGGCCAAGAACGCTGTAAAGAAAGAATTATCCAGATCCTTTGTACCATACACAGACATGAAGCAGAAGGTGAACACTTATGTTAGGATCTTTGGCAAGGGGAGTGGAACACCCAGACGGACAACAAGCTCTTCCAGATCCGTCCAGACCTAAAAGAGACCCTCCCTTCAGGGGTGAAGAACAGAAAGGAGGAGTCTTTGCTGTGCAGACTGCATGCGGGGCACACTTTTTTTTACTCATTCTTACTTGTTGAAGTGGGAAGAGGCCCCTCGATGTATTCCCTGTGATGAGCCTCTCAGCGTGAAACACGTGCTCCTTGACTGTTGAGATCTGCATGACGTTAGACACAGATATTACACGGCGGTTTCTTTGAAGACCTTGTTTCGTGATGTCCCTTTGTGGACGCTGATGTACTTCTTGAAAGAAGTGAGCATTTTTAATCAGATTTGAAGGTTTTAAACTATGGAAGTTTTTTTTTTAAACTTTGAGTGGAAAGTTTGAAGCGGTGATTCGTTTTAATTGTTTGTTTTTTACCCTTGTAGTAGTTATTAACGTGGCGATAGCCTTGAGATGGCCTTAGTGGTCGGCGAGGCTCTAAGCACTATAATTTCATTTCATTTCATTTCAAATGATATATGATTTGTTTTTCTGAAGTAGTGATACTTTTCTCTCTTGTGGTAATTAGCAATTAATATGCATTATAATATATTATATATTTATATGATTCACATTATTTTCAAATAAATATGAAGATTTTCTCTCTCTCTTTCTCTCTCTCACTCTCTCTCTTTTTTTTCCCTCTCTCTGTCTCTCTCTGTCTGTCTGTCTTATCTGTTTTTGATTCTAAAGATTATTTATTTCCACTCTCCCTATTACCTCCCCCACTCTCTCTGTCTGTTCTTGTTTGTTTTTGATTCTAAAGATTCTTTATTTCCCCTCTCCCTAGACCCCCCAGCCCCCCTCACCCCGCTATCTCTCTCTCTGTCTGTCTTGTCTGTTTTTGATTCTAAAGATTCTTTATTTCCCAGTCATCAGTCCATAATTTTTGCCATTTCATCATGGTTTGATTTTAAACAATGAAACAGGATTTTCCATGTGCTTCCTTTTATATCGTATCTCAGCATTAATCAGGTCAAGGACTCAAGGCACCTGCACTGTTGATCAGGAAAGTTCAGCAAAACTCTTAAAAATGCACAGAGCTATGAATTACATTGTGTTTCCGTCTTCTTTTTTGAAGTAATTGAACAAGGAATGCACACAACTCTGGATAAACAATAAGATGAGTAAAGATATGAATTACTTTATTATCTTGTTTAGAGAAATTACATCAGGTGTGGCAAAACAAAAATAGACAATTATTCAACACAAAAACATAAACATGACTTAATTAAAAAGAATCAATAAAATATAAGGCAATAATATAAAAACTATTGCATATATTCACTTAATTAGAATGTTGTAATTAATCATCATTTTATTCATTAATAATCATTATTGTAAACATATTGAAATACACTAAGGCTAACGTTGCATGTATTATATTTTACATTAATTACCTAAGATAATATAAGAATAACTTTATTATTACATGGTAATTGATTAGTATATCGAAAGACACGAACATTGCACAATTCCTATTGCACATTCATCCTGCACACTGTCACACACATTTAAGTAAATGATTATCTAAGAAATTTAACCAAAGTGCAGTGAACAGGGACCCAAAATCCATAATGGCTCTGATAAGGCTGAAGCCAGTGATCTCCTAGTCACCAATCTGTGATGTGAGCTTTACAGTGACTTATGTTTTGTTTACAATGTTTTAGTATTAACCAGATGAGTGCTTATAAGATGTCAGCTGACATCCAGCAAAAAGAGTTGCCATAGTGCCTACAAGACATCCATTGACATCCTGCATGATTTTCGATTTTTCCTTCATAGGAGTTTGGTATAATGAACATAAAGAGACTGAATGGTTAGTTTAATATGTCTGTATTATAAAGATACTATTTAAGTTAGCGTCTGTCAGGTGGAAGACCCCTTTTTCTCAATAATGACTTGCTTACAGGACCACTTGGAAGGTGTGTGTAAAGATGGTTTGCATCATATGCCAAAAAGATGTCGGACACTTCATAAGTGAAGACAATGGTTCCAGTCAGCAGATTTACACAACTTTGCAAGCTGTGCTGATGATTATGTATAACAGTGAGAGATGGATCTGTCTTGCCTTATGATTTCTTTGAACTTGAAGGTGATGAAAATAACAGTGAAGAAACTGACTGCAACATCCAGCTCTTTCATCAGTCTATCTATCCATTCAGACATCATTTCTGAGCAAATGACCATGACTGACAGTGAAGACACGGTACTTTGTAGATGGAGGTGTGGTACAGGTTGAAAGCCTGGCAGAGGGTGGGGTGAGGGGGTGAGGCCCAACTGTCAGTGTTCATGTCTTTTGCACAGTGATCAGATGCTGCAAATGGCAAAAGCCAATAATCCATGCTTTTCTTGAAACCTAAGGTTGACAGGCGATAGACGGAAATCTTGTATTTTTTACTATTTTGCCGTTGATCAGTTGACCAATCCACTTGTGGAGACAAACCAGATGCACAGCAGACACTTTATCAGATCAGGAGGAAGGGAATATCATCAAAGTGCTCTCTCCTGTCTAAAAGGGGACACTTTTAGGGACTGTAAGAAAAGCTTATACAGTATTGTAACAGAACATAATTTGTTATGCTTTATTTGGATGTCAAGTTTAATGATTGAAGTATTTCTGAAGACAGGCCAAGAGAGAGAGAGAATTGGGGTAGGGGCGGGGAGAGTCAGGATGTTTGTGAGTTATGTGTGTGTGAATGTGAAAGTGAAAGAATCAGCAGTGAAAAAAACCCAACCCTTTTCTTTTTTGTGTAATATTTCTACTTTAGTAATACATGTACAGAACAGTATTTTGAAAATTCTTTTATCCTGTATATGAAAAAAAGGATGCCTCTATAATTCTTAAATCTTTGTTAGTTCCCAGTATTAGTTTTTGCCTCAATTAATTGAATGGAATTTATCTTTCCTTTGTGCAGGATAAAGGAATGCATTGTAAATTTTTAAAAGAAAAAGAACCTTTGTTGCTTGGGAAAAAGAAGAAAAGAAAAGCTCAACGGCTCACTATCTGAGAACATAATTGACTTTTTATCTTGAAGGAATCCACGTATGTTGCTGCTGGGACAGTTAGTCACTTACATGACTAAGATTGTAATCATAAACGTTTAAGCCATTTTCTTTTCTTTTACAGGTATGGTCGGACGATAAGCATGCTGTTTCCACCTGTATTTTGTTTGTTTTTAGATGTCATTCTGTGGAGGTGGGAATATACTTTTTTAATGCACAAAAATTATTTCCCTCACTTAATTGGGGGAAAAGAAGCCTGGAATTAGAATCCACACTCATTTTCCTTCACTAAAATGTTTACTTTCATTCTCTATCTCATATACTTTTTGTGCTAGAATTTTTTTTAAAAAATTATTACCACTGAATCCTCAAAATTCCCTGGCAAGGGGAAAGCACTTTTTTTTTAGTACAAAACTCTCTGGCACTGAACAGGTTAAAATTATCAGTGCACACATCTTCTTTCCTGTCTCAGTAAATGAAATGGCTGTCTGGAAACACTAACAGGTATGTAAATGGCCTGCAGAGCAGTTTGAATGTTTTCATGTATATCGAATCTGTGTTCAGTCCTGCATGACACTGTCTTTGTAGTCAGGTTATGGCTAAAGGTTAACCCTTTGAGCCCTGAGTTCTTGAGCAATTTTAACCCTTCTGCCTGAGCTCCTGAGCCAAAATTTGCAAATAATTGGTATTAAACCCTTTGAGCCCTGACCACCGTTTACCGGTGGTAGAGAAAAATGACATAATGCCTAGCCACTGGTTGAGCGGTGCGTAAACACTTGAAGCGTGCAGAGTCTCAACCTGGCCCGTCAGGGCAGAAATCAGGGACAAAACGTGCGAGAAAACAACTGTACACAACGCAGCAAGTAATTGATATGCTTGATGATTTATCGGAAGTAGAGTATGACAGTGATTACTCTGATAGTGAGGTGGAATTCGAATCGGATGATTTTGTTACAGATAGTGATGTTGAAAATGAATCTGAGCATGCAGAATCAGTTGATCAAAGGAGGCGTGTCAGGTTGAGACTCTGCACGCTTCATGGTAGAAATCAATCTTTTTTATCCAAAGCACATGCACAAAACACAGTGAAAAGGCGTGGCCATGTTGGTACTACGTTCGCTGACGTCAGAATATTACAGTTTTTCCGATTGGCTCTTCAATATAAGTCAACCAATAGCAAAACACGACACAAGTGTTTACGCACCGCTCAACCGGTAGCTAGGCATTATGTCATTTTTCTCCACCACCGGTAAAGTGGTGGTCAGGGCTCAAAGGGTTCAAATACAGCTACAGCTTCTGGTCATTTTATTTTAAAAAGCAAATGAATGTGGGCTGCAGGCAATTACACTAATATGTGACCCAAATATTCACCCACCCAAACCCCGAGTTTGTATGAATGGATGTGAGTTCAATTTTTGAAAGAATGAGTGTGTCTGTGTCTGTGTCTCTGCTTATGTCTGTGTTTGAGTTAAAAATATGTTCCCATTCTTGGAGTATTGTCCTCACCTGTTCTTTTTCAGCTTGTAGAAGGATAGGAATGTGAAGAAGAAATAGTGCTACATGTTAATTGTCACAAGCTAGTGTTTCATGTTGTTGGCCTATTTATAATAACAAAAATAATACAGTGCAAGACTCATAGCAATGCACATCAGAGTATTGCAGAGCACTATACAAAACAGTACCATGTAAAATGTAAAACAGCACAATACAGTTCAGTGCAATAAATCACAATAATCTTTCTCCTAAAGAAATGCATGACTTTCATTGAGAGTGAAGTGTTTGTTGTTGAATAACCATTATTGCACATAATTGCTTACTGGCTGCACAGACAGGTGTAACACACCTGCATACCAGCTCATACCTTGACTTGAACTGAGTGATAAACATTAGGATATATGGCCATCTGCTAGCCATGTAGTATGGCTGTTTGGTGATGTGTTTCAGAGCTTTTCGTGACATAGATCGTCTGAATTCTATTATACGCGAATCCCTTATCAATCCAGCCATGGCCAGCAACTCCAGCACCAGTGCTCAGGGTGGAGCAAACAATCCCAGAACCACTTTATCCACGGGGGAGAACAAACAGAAGAAGAAGGACAAGAAGTCACTTCTGCTGGTGGAAGAACGAAGACCACATCATCAGCCACGTCCATTGCAACCAGCCTGGTGAGTGTTTGCATTTAGAACAGTTTTCTCTTTGTGTTTTCTATCAGTCTCTCTCTCTCTCTCTCTCTCTCTCTCTCTCTTGGGGTCAAGGTCAAGCCGAGGTATCATGGTGACATGTTTACATTTTGATGGTGAGAATTTCTAATTTTCAACGATTTCCAGGGCATTCTGGATATCTGTGTGAGACCATCATGCCACAATTGCGCTGCAGCATCGGCAGGTGACAGGCAAGTTTGTTACCACCCTGATAAACATTTTATGCCATGAATATTATCTGGCCAGTTGGTGTGTTGTTCCTTGTTCGAGGATGTGGTACATGGAAAGACACTTTGTGTGCTTGAAGACTGAGTATTTCACCACCAAGATTGCTGTTTTCAGGGATCAACTACACTCAAGTACAAACGGTCGTGTTTTGTTGTGTTCACTGCTGTTACTGTAATTTTCGTGACGTGCTGCCTGTTGGCCTGTGGGGACATTCACTCCAATCTTGGTCCTTACCTGAGAAAGAACGATGTGGAGTGGATACTACCCTGACTGATGTTGGAGACAGTGAAGTTGAGGAACAACCTGACTCAGCAAGGCAGTTCGGTGAACAGCAAGCAGCTCTGGAGATACAGGATTTCCTAAAGGGAATACAGGACATGCAAGTCAGCATACAGAAAATAGAGGAGAAGCAAGACAAGCAGGCTGAACAGCTACAGAGATCCATGACTGACGTGAAGACTTCAGTGACGGCACAGATCGACAAAATTAATGAAAAGTGTCAACTGCTTGAAGGGGAAATCAGGGATCTGAGATCAATCTGACAATCTGCAAGAGGAGAATGAGTTGCTACATGATGGAGTGAAATCAATCAGTCTGCAATGTGACTCTCTTGAAAACCACAGAAGACAAAACAGACTGTTTTTCTTTGGAATTGAGAAACGACAGGAAAAAGAGAACTGGGATGACTGTGAAAGACAGGTGAAGACAGTGATATAAGAGTGAATGGGGATCACAGAAGACATCTTGATAGAAAGAGCACACAGAACTCAAAATGACACTGCTATCATTGTGAAATTGCTGTCTTATAAATAAAATAAACTGATTTTGAAGAATGCTGGAAATCTGAGCTCATCGGACTGATTCAGCAGTATCTATGTCATGGAAGATTTTTCCAAAAACTGTGCAACAGAAGCGCAAAGGACTCAGAAATGTAGCAAAGGACTTGTACAATACTGGTCAGAAACCAAAGGTCAGAGTTGATCAACTGATAACGAAAGAAGGGATGTAAGCCCACATTTTCTCTCAATTGCGAGAATCATTGGAAGTCCACCTTATTTTAATAAAAAATATTTCCTTTTTCATTGGAGTTGGGTTCTTGTCTTTTCCCAATGCAAATCTAAGAGAAAAATCAGAGAGGGGACAAGTAAAGAGAAAGAGGGGGTGAGGACAATGGTGATAATGATAGTGACAGTGGCGTTATTGAAGACATCAACAATACAGACACTGAAACACATCTGTTTATTGTATTTCACATAAGATGGATCACTGCAATGCATTGACCTCAAATTCAACATCAGAATCAATAGCAGACAACAAAATCAAGGCAATGTGCATAATTCAAACAAATATAATATGATATAATATAGTATAATATGATATAATATAGATAATGTGATATATAGATATAATCAAATGGAATAGAATAGAATACAATGTGATACAGATAATATGATATATGAGAATATAATGTAATGTAATATCATATCATAAGACTTGAACCAAATCTTTCCCAAGGGATGTTGGGAATAACATCAAAATGATTCAACTCTCTACATAAATGTGATAGAAAAAATAGATGTTTCACAATGCTTTATTCTCACATGGGGAGTGTGAAAAACTGGACCAAATAATGAAATAGTTTTGATGTTTGTTGTGATGCAACCTTTTCTGTCAAATTCATTTAGACTGTCCTTCATTTCATGCTTGCTCATTTGTTCATCTGTTTGTGTCAGCATCCTTTTGCATGTAAGATTGCACTGAAAATAGATTCTCTGTTTCAAAGAAGATACTCCAAACATGAAAATGTTATTTTAAAAACAATCTGAAAGAAAAGAACAAATCAACCAGCCAAGAAAAACACACAAAAGGAGACACACACACACTCACCCACTCACTCACCTACTCACTCACTCATACACATATACATTTTTTTTAAAACAGTACTGTGTCATCACTTTCACCGTCTATTGTTGATGTCTTTGCTAGCACAACTGTCATTATCATAATTGTCATTGTCGTCGCCCCCCATTTCTCTTTTTTTTCTCTCTCATTTTTCTCTTACATTTGCACTAGGAAAAGACAAGAACCCAACTCCTATGACAAAGGAAATATTTTTGATTAAAATAAGGGGGACTTCCCATGATTTCTCACACATTGTGAGAAATCGTGGAGGCGCCCCCCACAATTTCTCACAATTGAGAGAAAATGTGGGAGAGGAATGACCATGATTTCTCGCAATCCCACGATTTCTCTCAAAGTGAGAGAATTTGTGGGATTACAAGGGGTCTTTACATATGACCTTAAAAAAAATGGGGACCATGATGATGACAAGGAAAAGGGAAGAAAGAACACTAAGATGTGGGTAACTGAGGACCAGAGGCCAGCTGAGGACCAGAGGGCAGCAGAGGACAACTGTACAGTTGAGGACCAACGGACAGCTGAGGACCAGACGGCAGCGGGAGACCAGTGGGCAGTGGAGGACTGGAGGCCAGCAGAAGACCAGCGGAGGACTGGAGGGCAGGTGAGGACTAGCAGGCAGCTGAAGACCTGAGGACAGCCACTGACCAATGTGTGGACCGGATAAATGAATTGTTTGTCTGTGAACAGAGAACTTCCATCCAGTTGAGGGTAGTCACAGTGATGAAGGCAAACGCAACAGCCCAATTCTTGCTCTCGATGTCAGAGTACCCAGATATGAAAGTTACAAAAATTAAGTGTGGTCGTGACATCATGGGTTCATCACAGGGTGAACTGAACAGGTCACAGTAAGGTGCAATGGATGCACAGAGGCACAGCGCTGCCAATTTGTCAGACTCAAAAAGTCCTGTTAACACATGGGAGAGGGCTCGCACGGAGTTAGTTGCTTGGGGGTCATGAGAAAACAGAACACAGCCACACACACTGCAACACTGGGTCAGGACAGCAAACGGGGGTCGAGGTCAACAGCAACAGCTGAGGGGCAGTTGAGGGGGTGGTCAGCATACAGGCAGGAGCGGGAGAAATGTAAGTCTTCTGAAATAGGGGTGCGGCCAAGGTCCTTATGAAATAAAGATATATGTACATGGAATTGCAATGGTTGGTAACAGAAACTTGACATTAAAGATGTGATAAAATCACTTTTGTGCTGTGGCATTTTCGCTCTTAATTAGACATTTGTTAATTCAGACAAATATGACTACCCGGCATTCAAGGACTATGGTGCATATGTAGCTAAGCCAGTTGAAATACCATCTAATGCTAGAAACTTGTGGGGTTATTGTATTTGTATGCAAGGTATTTTCAAAGTCAGTGAAAGGAATTATGATTTAATTCTTTTCACTGACTTTGTTTATTTCCAGAATCACCATGTGTTCACATTTTACTTCAAAGGTGAATATGAACATGTGGTGATTTGAGAAAGAAACAAATTGTTACTTAAATTGGGGGAAAAAACAATTTTCTGATTTGTCTATACATCTACCAATATGACAGTTAATACTGGAATACTGTAGAACATGAATATGATATTGAAGTTCTGGAACAGTGCATTGCAGATCTGCACAGGCATTCAAAAGATTTTGATTTGATGATGATTAGAGACCTGAATGCACGGACTGGTTGTGCAAAAGCTCTGTCCTCAGCTGACAGCATAGAAAATGACAAGTGGGACTGGTTGCATTTTCATGAAGAAGATAATTTATTAAGGAGAAAATCTGATGATAAAGAAAAGAATGCTTTTGGTAAGGTTTTGTTAGAGTCGTGTTCCGCATTTAATTTTGTTATTTTGAACGGGTTATGTTGTTTTAGTTTTGACAATTCATTGACATTTGTCTCATCCACAAATGGAATTGCCATAGAGTACGTTGCAATGTCCAAGGAGTTGGTTGTTATGGATTTTGTGCACTCCTTTATTGTTGTTTCATTTATTGACTGACCGCATTTCCCTGTGTTGTTTACAATTGCTAAAAGTGACACACACACCCATACACTCCACACACATACATATATAGACACATGCACATTCCAGCATTCTGTAACTCCCACAAAACAGACATGCATATACTTACACCCCATCCTCTACACACACACACACACACTTACACATACAAATCATAGTCCCCACGACGCACACCCCTCCCTACCACCCTCCATCCTCACACACACACACACACTCGCACCTTTATGCAAATACACACATGTATGTGCACGCATGTGCACAGAGCTCTCCTGATACGCGTACATTTATACACACACACACACACACACACACACACTGCCACTGATTTGCCGCAAAAGTGTGTTGCTCAGTCTACTGTATTTGGAAAAGTCCAGAAAGACTATGTTCCATTTTGAAGAAATTTGTGCAATGTTGGTTTGGAAATGATGACAATGTTCATTTGATTTGGAAAGGATCGTGCTCTACCTTTCATGCTAGGCTTATGGCCACTCCATCTCTCTACCTTTTTCCTGTGAAGCGATCGATGGTGTGATGGCCTTGTACCTGTTTTTTTAGGTGCTCTTTTACTTTTTTAAGGATTTCCAATTTTTCAAGATGTAGACCACTAGTTGTTGTTGCGTACCAGCAAGCCTGTCAGCTCACTCATTTCCCTTAACCCTTTCACTGCCAGGAAAATTAAATTTAAGTGAAATCTATTTGCCAGGGTTTTTTCACAAAAAACGGGTATAAATTTTCCAAAAATTCTGTGCTCTTTGTTATTGGAGAAAGACCCATAGAAGTATATATTTTCTGATGGGTAAATGAATAAAGAATACAAAACACATGCTGTTTTCCCATTTTATATATTTTTAGTGACATGCTGTTGTTTTGAAATCAGTGTTTTGTTTTTTGTCACATTTTCAACTTGTTCATTACAAACATAAGTTAGGTAATTTGCACAAAAATATCGTATTTTCTGGACAAATGGATATCTGCAAACACAAAGTCATACTAGAACAACCACAATATATTTATATATATATTTTAAAGAGATAGATACACAATGCATTGTGACTTCTCCAAGTGATAATACGGATGTGAGGCCACGCCCCCTCAGTCTCCACCCCCCACCTCTTCACCCCTCTCACAGGGTCACTTGATCCAGTTCTCATCAGACCAAGTTGGCTGAGTGCCAAGAATGTCGCTTACAGACCTGCTAGTGCCTGAACCCCCTTCGTGTGTATATGCAAGCAGAAGATCAAATACGCACGTTAAAGATCCTGTAATCCATGTCAGCGTTTGGTGGGTTATGGAAACAAGAACATACCCAGCATGCACACCCCCGAAAACGGAGTATGGCTGCCTACATGGCGGGGTAAAAACGGTCATACACGTAAAAGCCCACTCGTGTGCATACGAGTGAACGCAGAAGAAGAAGAAGAACACTGTGTCCTGCTAATAATTTGGTCATGTTCTGTCGTCTGCTAAAATCTGTACAGCCGGCATCACTCACTGATAGTCGCATCTTGGCCAGTCTCTTGATTGCTGCCTTTATTTTTCTCAAATCGTCCTATAAATGTTCAACACTGTCTTCTCCTTCGAATTTACGGTGGCTTCAATTCTTTCTGAGCATCAGCTAAAGAAAGAAATCTTGGTTGATTTAGTTCGTCACGATCGCATGTCTTGAGCACGGCGTCAGTCCAACATTTTGTTGAGTGAGCAAGGAGAGGAGCCAGGCAAACACTGGGACAGTAACCCAACCAAAACGTTCAAATAAAGGACAACCTCATGATGTAGATGGTGTTTCTAGCTATGAATAGAATCTAGAAGGATTCCCCAGGCTAAAGCTACCACTATTTTTGTCAACGAACTGAATGCAAACCAGGGAAAAGTCAGAATATTTCTATGACGAGTTATCTTGTCATTGTGGCAGTGAAGCATACATGCTTGCCATGACAAGTTATCTCGTCATATAGGCAGCCTAGGGGTTAACATGTCCCAGGCAGTATGACCATGTAAGGTTTTTGAATCTGAAAGTTGTGCATTGCCTCATGCCACTCTGGGCTTCCCATTCCATTTTTAGTTTTTTGTATGAGTTTTCATTGAGTCAGTCGGAATCATGGCATGTTGGTTTCCAGGCATATGAATAGATTACAGCCACTGGAGGGCATGTCACATCTTCAACTTAACATTATAACTTTATAAGGCTGGAAGTTGTGACTCTGTATGTGGCATTCTCTTCCCTAATTGTTTTATCCATTTTGCTTTGCAGTGAATCCCCAACTGGATTGGTCTTTGGTGACTGAGCCATCTGTGTATATGATGATATCCTCTTCTTTACTGTTTTCTTCTATGAGTAGTTTTACTTCTGCATCAGTTTTGCCCTCTGGCCCTCTAATGACAAACCAAGGATGATAAGCACCGATTACCTTATGTGAAAGCTCGGAGGGAACAAAAGGATTTGTCTATGGTATAAAGAAAGTCAGCTACAGACGTGAGGTTTGAGATAGGCCTATAGTTTTTTAAAACATTGGGATGGAGAGAACTTTTCTTTTGAAGAGGTTTAATAATGGTGTTTTGCAATGGCAGTTTCAAATCCAGGAGGGACATTTCCAGATAACAATGAATCATTTATAATGTTGGTGATGGATGGAAGGAGAAAGTCAAGATAGTCAAGCAGTAGAGAAGTAGGAATGGGGTCAAGGTTGCTGGTGGTTTTGGGTGATTTCATGATTACATTCCGAATGAACTCTTCAGATTCTTGCAAGAACTCAGAAAACCAGGTACCACTCCAGGCAGCCTGTTGTGCAAATGACCCTGTGTTTGTAAAGTACTTGGAGCTTGGTCTCCGACCGAGGACAGGTGCTATATAAGTATCCATATCAATCAATCAATCAGTACTTCAGTAGGGATCATGCTGTTTATGTGGCTATCATGAAACGAACTTTGATGAAAATTGGATGGGAGACATGACAATGACATTTGATCTCTCACCCTGCTTACCATACAATGAAATCAGAAGAGGATGACGAGAAAGATCTAGTTGTACTTTTGGTTCTTAATACTTGCAGTTGCAGAGAGAATGCCACATTTACATTTACTGTGGATACGCATGCGCGCGCGCGCACACACACACACACACACACACACACACACAAAAACCAAAAAAAACAGGGCCAGGCTGCTTCCAATTCAGTAGTGGGGCAACCATCCCCAACCTGGTGGGTCCTCGGGTGGCGGATAGGGGAATGGCCCTCAGATATGGGGGTTAGCTGCGACATAAGTCAGGCTTGCCTGGCCAAATAAGCAGTCCCGGACCAACTGGCGATGTTCCTACTAGGACAGGGTGGGTCAACAGGTGGCACTGTTGTCCTCACTGAAATACCCCATGCGTCCTATGACGGGTTCATCATGCAGTCAAGAGGCGCGTTATAACCTCTAGCTCCGGGGTGGGACCCTAGGAGAAACAATCCCCCCTGTGCTCACAGGGCAGGACGTACAGGCCATGAGCTAAGGATGAGGCACCCCGAAAGAAAACTCCAGCTGAAGACAGCGGTATCGGGCCACTGGCACAATTTAAACCACGATACCACACATCCACGCTTCCATGATGATGCAGTCCGCAGAAACTCGATGTGGCGCACAACCTTCGGAGACCCGCTGGGGAGGCCGGGAGCCGGGCTCTATGCCTCAGAGGGGCCCAACCCAAGCAACCGGTGGTCGGGCAAGGAAATTCCACATGCCCATGCGACGAAGGAGACCTCGTCCTCCTGCTGGGGCCAAGCAAACAGTACCACCCAGAACACTCCACATTCTCCAGTGGAATGCAGAAGGGGTGCATAAGAAGAAACTTGGCCTGGCAGAAAGGATGCACCAAGAAAATATTGACATTGCATGTGTCCAAGAGACACATTTGACCGTAAACCATCACTTTCAAGTGAGGGGTTATGAGACCATCAGGTTGGACCGTGAGGAAAGAAACAAAGGAGGGGTGCTTGTCTTGGTGCGGAATTCTGTCGCCACACAAGAACTCAAGATCAACACCAATCAACAGGCAGAGATCCAAGGGGTTGATATAGTCTTTAAAGAACACAACATCAGGATCTACAATGTCTGTTGCCCTCAAGATCGTGATCTTTCCCTCATATACATGAACACCCCAGACAACAACTGTGTGGTGGTGGGAGATTTCAACAATCACTCAGAGAGATGGGGCTATGAGGAGACGGACAGGAGAGGTGAAGAAGTTGAGGATTGGGAGATTGACACACATCTTCATCTCATCAACCAAGAAGATGATGAACCCACCTTCTACTCTAGACGCTGGATGACCACATCAACACCAGATCTAGCGTTCGTCACCAACGACCTGTTCGTCAGGACCACAAGAACAGTCCGCAACCAGCTTGGAAGAAGTGACCACAAGCCCGTAAAACTCTATCAACCTCAGCTTGCAGGCTCCTCAAGCAAAATGTTTTCCCCGCTGGAATTACAGAAAGGCGGATTGGACTCTCTTTGAGACCCTCACAGATACATACACAAAGCCAATCAACATCAGGCAGAAGGACTCAAACAAGATGGTTCAAGACTTCACAAAGGCCGTCTTGAAAGCTGCTATAGAATCCATCCCAAGAGGAGCATGCAAAGACTACAAGCCCTATTGGATGGAGGAACTCCAGAATTTGGAAGATGCTGTTACAGTAGCCAGGGACCGAGCAGAAAAGCAGCCATCACTGGAGAACAACATAGCACTGAAGGAAGTAAATGCCAGATACAAGCTGTCCTGCGCACAAGCTGCAAGAAAAAGCTGGCAAGAGAAAACTGAAAGCCTAAATCTCAACAAGGATGGCAGCAAGCTGTGGAAACTGGCTAGAACCCTCAGCAACGAAACAACAAGTCACACCACAGTAACAATACAAGAGAATGGAAATTACCTCTCTGGAAAGAAAGCAGCTGACCACTTCATAGACATCTATGAAAACAGCAATCTGGAAGTCCCTCCTGAACATAGAGCTGCAGTGCACAGGGCCCAAGGTGAACTTCATGAGAAAGAGCCCCAAGAGGAAGTCATGACCTCAGCTTTCACAGAGAAAGAGCTGGAGGAAGTGTTGCATAGCCTCAGCCTGAAGAAGTCACCTGGACCAGACAGAATCACAAATGAAATGATTCTGCATCTTGGGATGAAGAGCAAGGCAGTCCTTTTAACAATCTTCAACTCCAGCTGGAAGATAGGATTAGTCCCACAGTGTTGGAGGGAAGCAGACATGATCCCTATTCACAAAAAGGGAAAGGACAAGTCAAAGGCTGACAGCTACAGACCCATCAGCCTTACAAGCTGCTTAGGAAAGCTGATGGAGAGACTTGTCACTAGGCTTGTCTGGCACCTTGAGGAGTATCAGCTGCTGAGTCCTGAAAAGGCAGGCTTCCGCCAACACAGATCAACAGAAGACCAGATCACATTCATCACTCAAAGCATTGAGGACGCATTCCAAGAAAAGAAGAACACGCTTGCTGTCTGGATTGATGTGGAGAAGGTGTTCGACAAAGTCTGGAAGGACGGACTCAAGCTCAAACTACGGTAATGTGGTGTGTCTGGGAGGATGTACACCTGGATCAGCCAGTACCTACACAACTGCCAAGCCCGAGTCAAGATTCAGGGCCAGAAGAGCAAGAAGAAGGTGCTGAGACAGGGCGTACCACAAGGAGAAGTCCTTTCGCCAACGCTGTTCCTCATCTTCATAGATGACCTCGTCAGAGAACTGCCAAGAGGGGTCAGAGGAGCAATTTACGCAGATGACCTGGTACTCTGGTGCTCTGAAGAGTACAAAACTACAGCACAGGTACGCCTCCAGACTGCGCTCAGCAAGATCAGCAATTGGACCAAGGAATGGTTTGTCTCTGTCATCTCAAGCGAAACAACCTACACAGTCTTCAGCCTATCCAGCAAGAAGCAAGAGGTGAAACTGACACTGAACAACCAAAGGCTTGCAGAGGAACCCAAACCTACCTACCTGGGAGTGACCTTTGACCACAGGCTCACTTGGAAACAGCAGATCACCAGATGCTGTAGCAGGGCCAAGCTGAGACTGGCGGTCATGAAGAAACTTGCAGGGACGGAGTGGGGGGCTGATGAACGTATCCTAAAGAGACTCTATACGGGGAGAGTCCGACCTGTAGTTGAGTACGGGGCATCAGCATGGGCATCAGCTGCAAAGTCTAACCTCAACCATCTCAGCAAGATACAGAACCAAGCTCAGCATGTCATAACTGGCGCCATGAGATCCACCCCAATCCTGAATATGGAGGAGACCACTGGGCTACAGTCATTGGAGGACAGAAGGGACACAAAGATCCTCATCTAGGCAGCAAAATTCAAACGCCTTGAAAACCATCCAATGGACAAGAGAATGAGCAGACCCACCAAGAGCCGGCTGAAAAGAGGCAGCTTCATCCACCAGTCAAAACACCTTGAAAGACAAACTCCAGTCTTGATGGAACACGAAGGAAAGCTTATCCCGGCAAATGTCACCCACCCATCTTGGAAGAGGCAGGTGTTCCCAACAGTCATCACCAGCATTCCCAGAGTGGAGAAGAGAGGAACATAGTCAGACACCCAAAGGAAGGCCCTGGCCATGGAGTACATCTGCAACCAGTACCCCCAGGAAGACTGGACCCATGTCTTTACAGATGGCTCCACCACAGAAGCAACGAGGGATGGTGGAGCTGGAATCTTCCTCCGATACAAAAACAGAGATGAAGAAAATGCAATCCCAACAGGAAAATACTCCACCAACTTCCGAGCTGAGCGAGAAGCCCTCTGTGAGGCAGCCACAACAGTCTCGCAGAACTCCACAAGAACAACAGGGCAGGTGGTGGTGTTCTCAGTTGCTGTCTCCGTGCTCCAAGCCCTCAAGAACTCCCGCTGCAAAGAACAGAACCATCTCACTTCAGCCCTTGTTGCCCTGAGTGCCAGAGTGGAGAAAGCGGTGATAAAATGGGTACCAGCACACTGTGGCATCAGAGGCAACGAAAAAGCGGACATTCTGGCAAAAGACGGTGCACAGAAGGAGCAGGCCAACAAACTGGTGTCATACGATGAAATCAAGACAATCATCAAGGCACAGCAAGGAATAAAGTGGCGTCTCCAGCACCCCAAATATAACCCAGAAGACAGATGCCATTTGCTGGAACGATGGGAACAGGTCAAGATCTTCTGCCTGAGGAATGGCCACAACCACCTGCTCCACTACGTGCACACAAAATTTGGCATTGGACAGAGTGGAGAGTGCCCTTGTGGTGAGGGACCAATGACAACCGACCACATCCTTCAAGACGTAGGACGCATGCAGCATCCAGGAGGAAGTACTGGCCAAAACTGACAGCAGTGGAAGCCAAACTATATGGCACTCTGGAGGAGCTGCGACGGACGGCAGCCTTCATCGAGGACACCGGGTTGAACACACACACACACACACACACACACACACACACACACACACACACATTGATAGACACCAAGATAGGGTAATTAATTTCATCTGCTCACTTTGTTTATCTCATAAGTTGAAATCAAAACAATGTGATTTCATACACTCACTTTGTTTACTCATGTGAATCAAAAATAGCATTCTGTAGATCTTTTGTGGTTAACTAATGATTTTGTGAGCCAATCACTGCTGATCTTTAGAATTAACTGTGTTCACTGTCTGTGATTATGTTTTCTCTACAGGTACAATGAAGAAGGTGGCATTGGGATGGATCCCTTCTCTGTGGGTCGTTCTGATCTTGACCCTCTGGCTGGCATGGGGGGAATAGGAGGTGGAGGGATGATCATGGATCCTCGTCATTCTGGTGGTCCCCGATTTGCTCCTGAGGCAGGAGGTGGGAGATTTGGTGGTCCTAGTCGAGGTGGCGGCATCCACCCTGGTGCCATGCCTCCGTAAGTTTTTTTTCCTCTGTTGATATCTTATGTTATTTCATTGTAAATATGGAAACTACAGTAATATGTGGACTGTCTCTCTGGTGTGTGCTTATGTGTGTGTTTCTCTGTGTGTGTATATATGTACAACAAACACAAGTGTTTGAATTCATTGGACAAGCATTTAGATACCTGATGGTTTTCAACCTGAACACTATGTCACAGTCAGGTCAGAGGTTCTCCTCTTCTACTGGTAACCATGTAACCCAAAACTACCTGCCACATGTGAGGAGTAAACCTACAAGAAAATCTGATTAGGAGAGGGATGGGCTCCACCAGATTTGACTTGTCCAAGACATGCCTCATCATGAAAGAAAAAATTACAAAGACCATTCTGGATCAGTTGCAGCTGGGGTTAACAGTGACCTCCACCAGGGCGGATGCAAAAAATGTGCTACCTGGGGAAAACCACTTAATATCTGTGGAAGGAACACCATCACATTTGCCATCTGGAATATAAGAACACTCAGGTTGGAAATTTTAAAGAATCGACCCATGGGATGTACAGATTGAGATATATCCAGAACATCTTCAGCCTCCATGAAGCTAGATGGAAAAACAAAAACAAAAAAAGTGTACAAAAGAAGACAAACATGTACATAGAGTGAGGTTCTTGTTCAACAAGAACATAAAGAATGCAGTTCTTGGATGCTGCCAATTTTCTAGCAGGATCATGGCCATCCACTTATGAGCCAAACCATTCAACATTGTGGTTGTGCAGATATATGTCCTGACATCAGACGATTGTGATGACTAGATTGAAGAATTCAACACCCAGCTTCAAACTGTCATCAGCAAGGTTGACAAGAAAGAAATCCTGATTGTTCAGGATGACTGGAATGCCAAGGTTGATACAGATGTTCAAGAAGTCTGGAAGAATTTTTGCAGCCCCTACTGTAATAAGAATACCAATTATAGGGGAGTATGCATGCTAGAATTTGCCAGTGATACTGACTTGGTTCTTGCCAACATTCTTGGTGAGCATAAAGTATCCTAACGATGGACATGGCACTTCCCAAACAGTCAGCATCATCGCCAGATAGACTATTTTCTTGTGAAGAACCAGAACAGGTCTGGCATTACTCAGACTCAAACAAGAACATTCCCAGGAGCTGGACTCGAATCAGCTAAAGAATTATTGACCCGTGTCTAATCTGTCATTCATTTCTAAAATTATTGAGAAAGTTGTGTTACAGCAGTTACAGGAACATCTAGAGAAAAACGGTCTACTTGAAATTTATCAGTCAGCCTTTCGAAAAAAAACACAGCACAGAAACAGCTCTTCTCTCTGTTACAGACAGTCTTCTCTCAAATACAGACCAAAAAAACTTGCATCCTTCGTGGCATTCCTAGATCTGTCAGCAGCATATGATACAGTTCACCACCAAATTCTCATCAACCGTGTGAGCACTACCTTTGGCATTCAATCTACTGCTTTGAAATGGTTTTCATCATATCTTTCAATCCATCAGCTTTACATTGAAGTAAATCATACCACTTCTAAGGTTATCCCTCTTGTATTTGGTGTCCCTCAGGGATCAGTTCTGGGACCTATTTTATTCACTTTATATACTCAGCCATTGTCTGACATCATCAAAGGACATTCATTTGATTACCATAAGTATGCTGATGAGACTGAGTCACAAAAAGCCGCTCCACCATCTGACTTCAAAACAGTCATTAATGAGACGGAAGCCTGTGTGGCTGATGTGAAGGTGTGGATGGACAGAAACAAGCTAAAACTTAATGGAGAGAAAACCAAGCTCTTAGCTGTAGGAGACTGAGCTCGTCTCAATGAAATAAAAAAGAGCCCAGTCACCCAAGGCACTTCTACAGTTACATTTCAAACATCAGCTAAATACCTAGGTGTACATATTGATCAGACCTTGACCATGGCTGACCACATTTCATCCCTGTGTCGCCCATGCAGTTTTCATCTTCGCAGACTAGCCTCAATCAGACCATACTTAACGGAGAAAAACATGGCTCAGTTGGTTTCCTCTTTTGTCCTGTCCAGACTATTTCCTGAAATTCTACCTTAGCAGGTTTACCATCTTCCTTTCTTATTAGACTGCAGAAAGTACAGAACAATGCTGCACGACTTGTCCTAGCAAAAAAAAAATCTGATCATGTCACACCTCTTTTGCATCAGTTACACTGGCTTCCTATAGAGTCCCACTTTCACTTTAAACTAGCGACACTTGCCTTCCGACATTTTGATGAATCTCTTCCCCCATATCTCTCCTCTGTGCTGAAAAAGTGCGAACCATGTAGAACACTAAGATCTAGTTCTGAACTGTTACTTAAAGTCCCAAGAACTAATTTAAAATGTGCAGGGAATAGGTCTTTTAGGGCTCAAGTACTCCAAATTTGGAATTCTTTGCCATCAACCCTCAGAAATGCACCTGATCTCCAGACCTTCAAGTCAGATCTGAAAACACACCTTTTCTGCAAACATTTCTGTAATCAGCACGATGGATAGTCAAGTCTGTTCACCACATGGAGTTTTATGCTAGAGATATTTATACTCACGTAATCCTGTTTTAGTACAGTTGATATATTTAATGTGTCTGGGCACACGCACGTGCATGTGTGTGAGTGTGTGTGTGTGTGTGTGTGCGCGCGAGTGTGAGTGTGCACACACATACATGTGTGTGTCTAAAAATGTGTGTTTTTAAGGAATATATTTCTTTTAATCTAAGCATTGGAATGGAATTTAAAGTACAGTTAAGGAACAACAAGAGAAGGAAAAAATGTCGATTCAAATTCAACCATGGAATGTTGAAAGATCTGGACATCACTGAACAATTACAAGCAGTCACTGGAGGAAACTTTGTTGCACTACTTCTCCTTGAAGATCTTGAAGCCCTCACAACCAATTTTAACCAAGCAGTGACAGAAACAGCAACAGAGCTAGGGGTAAGCCGATGGAAATCCAAGCCATGGATCACAAGTAATATCTTAGAGATGTGCGAAACGAGGAGACTAAAACCACAAAAGATAACTGAAAAAGGAAAGGAGAAACTACAGTGCTATAATTCAGTATAAGATCAGTCAAGAAAGAAAGATTGCAAGGAAGATTGGATTGAAACAGCAGGAAAATTGGATTGAACAGCAGTGTGAAGACATAGAGAAATACCTTGACAGCAACAACACAAAAAAGCCTTTAAGATTGTAAAAGTCTTTACCAAACAGAAACAAATTCACCACCATAATAATAGTAGTAATAATAGATACTTATGTAGCACACTATCCAGGATCTTTGGCAAGAGGAATGGAACACCTAGATGGACAACAAGCTGTTCAAAATTCATCCAGACCTAAAAGAGACCCTCCCATCGGTTGTGAAGAATCAAAAGGAAGAGTCTGTTCTGTACAGGCTGCACACGGGGCACACTTTTCTTACTCATTCTTACTTGTTTAAGAGGGAGGAGCCCCCTCAATGAATTCTCTATGATGAGCCTCTCACTGTTAAACATGTGCTCCTTGACTGCTGGGATCTGCATGACGTTAGACACAGACATTACACGGCAGATTCTCTGAAGACTTTGTTTCATGATGTCCCTCCGTAGACACTGATGGACTTCTTGAAAGAAGTAAACATTTTTAATCAGATTTGAATGTTTTAAACTCTGGAAGGTTTTTAAACTTTTACTGAAAAGCTTGAAGCAATGACCAGTTTTTATTGTACCTTTTTTTTTTTTTTTTTTTTACCCTTGACTTGAAGTGGATGCAAACATGTTGATAGCCTTGAGATGGCCTTAGTGGTCAGCGAAGTTCTAAGCACTATAATTTGATTGATTTGATCTCAAGGGAAGCATAGTCATCAGCTGAAACCTGTATGGAAAGACATTGTCATCTTCATATAACAGAAGATCAGACTTTTGGCATATTCCTTTTTCTTCTTCCTTTTTGCCCCATCATCAGCACTTTTACAGTGGCATTACTCCCACACAGTTCATTTTGAATCCCCCATAATCGGCCACACCTAGGTTCATCTGTTGCAGTCCCAGCATCGGCAGTCCACAGGAAACCATCAATGTTAGGTCACCAGGTGGCCACACACCAGCGGAGACCCTGCACTGCTGCTGATTCACTTTGGTGGTGTTCAGTAGTGCTTGTTCTGATTTAACGTACTTAGAATACCACCTACTTGGCCCCCTACTGATGACAACAATGGCTCAATCACAATGCCAGAATGAGTGAGGAGACTGAGTGTGAAGATCACCACCATATCCCTCCAATGACAGTCCCCCATGAATCTGCTGACACTGAAGACCTTGACAGGATTCACCCTAAGCATTAAAGTGGAGGGATATCAAAACTGAGGTCACCATGAAAGCAGAGCATGAAAGGCCACATGATTTGGAACTTTTAAAAATTTTGATGAAGAAGAAGGAGGTGGATGATGACAGTGATGATGATGATGATGTCGTGCCCTACATTAAAAGTAAGAGCCTATCCTCTCACACAGAAGAAATCAGGAACAAGGGAGTAAAAATATGTTTATATGTCAAGAACATACGCTATTACTGGTACTAATAAGTTAATAAAGGTTGGTGTCAACACAATACACAATTACAGTCAAATTAAACACACAAAAACAAAAAACCACTGCAGTTCCAAGTCTTTAATTTTGATTTGTAAGCACTACACAGACAACACCTTGGTGAATGTGGAAGTGTCCTTTTCTTCCGGAAGTTAGAAAGCGGCACAGACGGACTCATGCAGATTGTGCAATGGGGGCAAAGGGGTGGGAACAGGAATAGAAGGAATAGGGGGAAAAGGAGAAATTTGGGATCTTGCCCGTTGATGACAGTTCTGCATCCTCCTTCAAGTGGAGACATGCCTGGGTGAACAGGGGGTAGGACCATCAGCAGACTGGGGAAGGGAGAAAAAGATGGAGGCCTAAAAGGCCAACATTAGATTCTTGTCCAAGAAAATAAATGCATATTAACAAACATTCAAATTCTATGAATAAGACTGAAATAAATATAGAATCACTGATTATTACAACGCCTTGTATTTTTTTCCGTTATCTTCACATCATATTTCACCAAGGAAGTACACTGGAAAACAAAACCAAAAACACTGAACATGAAACAAATGAAAGAAAGCAAGAAAATAAGTGATAAAGAATGAAAGTAAAGTCATTGATTCCTTTCTGAACCCCCTCCCTTTCCTAAAAAAGATATTATCACTTGTAGAAATGGAAATTTTAATACCGGGAAAATACCAACACAGAGTACTTACACAGAATACTTGTTTTTCCCCTTGTGAACCTTACATTTACCAACACACACACACACAAACACACACACACACACATAAACCAAAAAAAAAAAAAAAATCAAACAAACAACAAAAAACACCCAAACTTGGGTCACAGAGCCCTCAAACACATGAGTGTTTTTATAACTTAGGGGCCCAAAACTCTGGCTCCACTAAACTGGAAATCCACCTGGGTGCCATCTTCCCAACAACTACTCTGCCTCTCCCAAAACATACAGGGGGAAAGAAACACTGCCACTGGACACAACGTGAATACATTCAACCATACATGCAATTCGAGAAACAAATCCACATGTTTGAATACACTCACTGGACAAAAATGGAAACACAGACATATGAAAAGATGAAAACATGCAAATCCATAACCTTCCTGAGACAGATGATGACGATGCTGCTATGGAGGTCCATTTAGGTTTGCGATAGCATGACAAGGCTGTGCTCTACACTTCCTGTCATGATATCCCGGTGTTAGCCAGGCCTGAGAGATCATACACTTGTGGCATTGGTCAGGAAATTAGAGCAACACACCCAAAGACACGTGTGAAGGGGATGATACTTGACTGTGTAGTCCCACTCTTGCCATTTAAGCCCATAGCACACTCAACTCTGGGTAGGAGCCGGCCACAGGTCGAATAAACCCACTTCTGCTGGGAATCAAATCCATATCTTCCCATCTGTCAGTCTGTGATGCTAACCACTTCACCAGGGCGGATGTTGTGTTCCATTTCTTGTATGCATACAAGACATGGACCCTCATGGCAGATTTGGAAACAAGAATTCAAGCCTCAGAAATGAGGTGTCATCACAAGATACAAAACATCAGATAGACTGATCACATTGCAAATCAAGAAGTGTGCTAAGCCATCAAGCAGCAGCACTGGACCATATGAAGACCTACTGGCATCAGTTATGAAAAGAAATCTGCATTGGTATGGCCATGTAACAAGATCCAATCGCCTTGCTAAAGAAATTCTTCAAAGAACTGTTGAGGGAAGGTGACGGAGGGGAAGACAAAAAAAATAATGGATTGACAACAGTGCAGAATGGACAGGAAAACCATTTGCAGAGACCCAGGCTTTGACACACAACAGACAGACTGGAGGAATCTGGTCAAGTTTTTCTGTTCTGTGCCCCAGTGGCATTTCACAGAGTTAAGTGAGAAGAAGAAGAAATGGCAGAATCACGAAACATTTTCCTTATTTGGTTTTCCTTCTCTTCCCTGTGTAGTTGTTTTGTGTGTGTTTGTGTGTGTGTGTTCTTTGGGGTTCATTTGCTGTTGTCCTCAGATTATGAACAGTAGACCAGAAACAGTGTTTTATGAATTGTTGTATTTGATAGGGTAGTGAAGAGTAGGTATAGAAACTAATTCATGGGTGGTTGTATTTGATAAGGGTGTAAAGAACAGACATGGAAACAGTGATTTACAAATGGTTGTGTTTGATAAGGGTGTGAAGAGCAGATATACTCATAGAAACTGTTTTATCAATGGTTGTGTTTGATAAGGGTATGAAGAGCAGATATAGAAACTGTTTATCAATGTTTGTGTTTGATAGGGCTGTTAAGAACAAACATAGGAACATTGATTTATGAATGGTTGTGTTTGATAAGGGTGTGAAGAACAGACATAGAAACATTGATTTATGAATGGTTGTGTTTGATAAGGATGTGAAGAACAAACATAGAAACATTGATTTATGAATGATTGTGTTTGATAAGGATGTGAAGAGCAGATATAGAAACAGTGTTTTATGAATGGTTGTGTTTGATAAGGGTGTGAAGAGCAGATATAGAAACATTGATTTATGAATGGTTGTGTTTGATACAGGTGTGAAGAACAAACATAGAAACAAACACAGAAACATTGATTTATGAATGGTTGTATTTGATAAAGGTGTGAAGATCATATATAGAAACATTGTTTTATAAATGGTTGTGTTTGATAAGGGTGTGAAGATCATATATAGAAACAGTCTTTTATGAATGGTTGTGTTTGATAAGGATGTGAAGAGCAGATATAGAAACATTGATTTATGAATGGTTGTGTTTGATAAGGGTGTGAAGAGCAGATATAGAAACATTGATTTATGAATGGTTGTGTTTGATAAAGGTGTGAAGAACAAACATAGAAACATTGATTTATGAATGGTTGTGTTTCATAAGGGTGTGAAGAACAAACAGAAACATTGTTTGGTGTCATATACTGTACCATGTCAAACTGATGCAAACTAGGCCTATTGGTTTGCTCTGCTTGGCCAAATTTCGCGCGGCTAACAGTGAAAAGACGAGCCCACCCGCTCTCAGCCAATCAAACGCCTCTAAAAACTATAAGCGCTTAATCATTCCTTTGGCCAAGGCTCTCCACGCCATCTTGTCAGGTTTACGCTCTGTCTCGTCTTACGCTTTTTTCGGCTATTCAGCGTATCCTTTTGGCCTTATTTTCTTGCATGCGGCTTGTGTTTATTGTATTCTTACATTCTGTGTACTCGATTCGACTCGGCACCCTCGATTCGTTCGATTTTTTCTGCCTCTAAGTCGATCCTGTCTTTCCTTTCTCTGTTGGGGGTCGGATTTTCGCTGGGTGCCTAAGCGCGGGTTCCATGCCTCGTGTGCCATACCACGAAGGCAGGGAATCATGATGCTGGGATTGAGACTCGGTAAGAGACTCTCCCAGGCCCGGAGCTCATGATTCCTCCCGATATGGACCGCGGCGGTGCGTCGTTAGACGCTGATCGCGGAGGCGACGTTCGTACCAGTAAAACGGTCATGAAGGGGACCGGGGGGAAAGAGGTACGAGCGTCGCCTCCCGAGGTGTCCCAGCGCGAGGCAGGGAGAAGGGTGAATGGCAAGTCATCTCCGTGCTGTGGGGACTCGCAGCTAGGCGCGGACTCCCAAGGGGAGGCCGCGCCCGGCCATTACCCGGGTCCCCACTCGGAGACGGCCCTCACGTGCCCCATTGTTGTTCCCCCTCCTCCCTTCTCTGTCGACCCCCCTCCCCCACCTCCTTTTGGGGGGGGAGAAAAATTTGGTTCCGGGGGGGGATCTCTACTTTGCCCACCCCGGGCCAAGCCACCCCAGTCTCCCCACGGGAGGGGATTCGGGGCGCGTGGCAACCTGCTCTGCAGGTCTTCCCGCTATCCGGCCGGTCTCCCCTGCTGGGGGAGGCCCGTGCGTGTCAGGCGGTTCCGGGCAGTCAGCCCGCTCGTCTTCGGGTGGGACTGACACCCAAGTCGGACCTGACCTCCCTCCGACTTGGCCAGGTTGTTCCCTTCATGGAGGTCAACGCACCAGTGACCCTTGGGGTTCGGGTCACAGTATGGCTGGTGCCCACGGGTGGTTACCCCCATTCTACCCGTACTGGGGTGCACCTAGGGTGCACACTGGGTTGCCGGGAGCACCAAGGGCCAGCCCCTTGTCCGCTCCCCACCGGACCCAACCCAGCACATCTCACAGGGTGACACACACAGCCCCGACAAGTGGGATCGACTTCTTGTCGGTCAGGTCGAGCTCCTCGACCAATATTGCCACTCTGTCCACAAATCGGGCCTCTGTCAACCCACAGGTGACCTCCACGGTCACAACGGCCTCCTTGTCAGGACCGACGGCTGCTCAGGGGCCCTACTCGGCCCGGCGGAGCCGGCAGTCCCCACCTGCCCAGCCCTCGGTCCTACAGTGAGATGAGTGGGTGTTTGTCCCCACACAGCACTCGTGGGTCACTCTTGCATCCAGGGACGCCCTCTCTGAAAAGGTGTGGCACCCACCATCCCAAGCATGGTTGGACCTACGGTCCACACGCTCCCCACCCGCTTCAGGTGTCAAGGACATAACAGTGGCGGCCATGGTCCCGGCTCGGGATCGTCCCAGCTCATCCCGCTGGGCTGACCACAGCTGACAGGACGCCCCAGTGGGTACATCCACTTGGGATGGCACCCAGCAGGGGATGGACTGCGAACAAGAGTGGGAGCCCCTGTCTTCGGATGAGGACGAACAAGCAGATGAGCACTCTTCGCCCACATCCCAGGGGGGACAGATTGAGCCCATGCCTCCCTAGGGACCAGCCTGAACCAAACTCGGACTTTGCCGAGCTCCAACTGACCCTCCCCAATAGGGTCACGTATGCCGAATCAGTCCCTCAGGCTACTTTGTTACCCTTGACCCTCCTTACGCCATGTGACTCTAACTCCAGAACCACAAGGCAACTCAGAGTGCCAGAAATGGTGCAGGTATGGCTTAATAAGCCAGCCCGCACTGTCAGGGGTGCTGCTTCCATCCCTCCTCCAGGCAGGGAGTCCCTCTCTGCCCCGGGCGCCTTTTCCCCGGGAAAGTTTCTTTAAGATTCCTCCAAGGGAGGGGTGTGGTCCTGGTACACACAGGACCACCCTGCCTACAGCGGAGCAGAGCCCTCCGCACAGGACAGGATGTTGGTCTCACAGCGCACCACCTTCCCCACTTCAGCTAACCTATACTTTAAAACGTTAGCAGAGTGGGACAAATTGGCCCGCCGCTGCCCCCTCGAGGTTTCCACGGCGTACACCTTCGACACGTTCCTTCACAGGGCCAATGAGCTGTGGGAACAGTGTCCGGTTAATCAGGACAAGGGGTCTCCTTCCTCAGTCCCGCCGGGCCTCTTCACCGACCAGAGGTTACACGCTTTTGGCAATAGGGTAGCATCTGGTCTCACGGCAGCTGCAGACACAGCTACCAGCCTTCACTTCAGTACTGTGCTAGCGTGGCGTGACGCCATTTTCAGCCTCTCTAACATTCCTGTGGAGGAGAGGGCTGCCCTGCAGTCCATCCCAGCACAGCAGCACTCCCTCTTCGGCCAGTTCCCGCCCCATTTTGTCAGCCACAGGGCAGAGACAAACAGGGAGGTGGCCTCATATTTGGCCCACACCTCTCATGGGCTCCAGGGTTCTATGCCATTGAAGAGACCGGCCACCAGGGCCCCTCCATATACCACGCCGCCTGTCAAGGCAGCGTGTGCTGAATCAGGGGCAGAGGAATAAACCACCTTATGTCCGTCCAAGCCGACCGGCCATGCCCAAGGCCAGAAGGCAGCACCCCCAATGACTGGGCCCCGATTCAGCACCGCCAGTCGTTCAGCCCCTCCAAGTAGGAAACTTGTCCCGGCATGCACATCAGTGGTGTGCTCTGGGACTCAACGACGGGATTATGTCGGTGCTAGAGTCTGGGTACATGCTGTCTTGGGTGGAGGACCTCCCCCCTCTAAGATCCACTCCTCCTCCTTAGGTGCCCAGCTCGACAGAGCAGGAGAGCGTCCTAGAAAAAGAGATATCGCACCCACTCCTCATGGGGCTATATCTCAACTCTTGGACCCGGGCCCCGGTTTTTACGGCTGGTTGTTGGTGATTCCAAAGGTCTTGGGAGGATGGAGACCAGTTTTGGACTTGTCCCCCCTCAACAAATTCCTCCCCAAAATCAAATTCAAGAGGGACACACAGGCACAGATTCGGGAGACCATCCAACAAGGTGATTGGCCTACCTCTATCGATCTGGAAGATGCTTATTTTCATATACTCATCCATTCGGCATCCCGTCGGTACCTGAGGTTCGTGTGGAGGGACAAGGGGTTCCAGTTCCCGGCCCTCCCATTTGGTCTGTCCCTTGCCCCTTTCCTGTCTACCAAGGTGCTGCGGGAATTGGTGTCCATCGTCCGCTCGGAATCCATTCGTCTCTGTGTGTACCTGGACGACTTGCTTATCCTGGCCCAGTCGCAGGCCCTGTGCCTGAGTCATACGGCCAGACTTCTAGACCTTTGCTCCCAACTGGGCTTCCTCATGGACCAGCAGATATGCGATCTGTCCCCACGTCAGTCCTTCGACTTCTTAGGGATGAGATTCGACACACGGTCTATGATAGTCTCTCTGGCGCCAGATCACTGGGACCGTCTGGCAGGCCTCCTCAGCCACTGGCGCCACTCCTCCCAAGATACAGCGCAGACACTTTCTTCCCTCTTGGGCATGATGGAGTCCACGGCACCTCTCATTCCCCTGGACAGGGTTCTCAAGCGCCCTCTCCAGAGGGCACTGAGGTTACGCCGGTCCCAGAGCACTCAGCCATGGGATACCCAGATATGTCTGGGCGAGTGGTTCCTCGAGGTGACATCAGAGTGGTTAATCACCCCCCTTCGGACACAGGGGGTGCCCTTAGCCCCTCCTACTCTTCAGGTGGCACTCTTCACAGACGCCTCCTCCCTGGGCTGGGGAGCCCACATGGACTCACTCTATGCAGCAGGGACTTGGTCCCCGGAGGAGCGCCTGTGCCACATCAATGTTCTGGAACTGGAGGCAGTTCGCAGGACTCTCCTGCACTTCATGGGGGAGGCCACTGGCAAGACCATCCGCTTGTTCACGGACAAGACGACGGTCGCATGTTATGTGAACAAATGGGGGGAGCGCACTCGGCAGACCTCTCCATGCGGACTGAGGCTCTCCTCCGTTGGTGCCACAGCAAGGGCATTGCACTTTCAGCGAGACACTGAGCAGGAAAAACCAACTTCTTGGCAGATGCTCTTAGCAGGTCCAAGAGTGTCATACGCACAGAGTGCACCCTGGACAAGGACAGCCTTCAGGGGGTGTGGGAACAGTGGTTTCGGCCGATGGTGGACCTTGTTCAACAAGAGACTTCCCACTTCCGTCTCTTCGGTTGCCGACCCAGAAGCGTGGGCAGTGGATGCTCTCTCTCTAGATTGGAGCAGTCTGATTGCCTCCGCGTTTCCTCCCTTTCCAATTCTGTCCAAGGTGATACGGAAAGACAGATTGGAACACCCGCAGCTGATCCTCATTGCGCCGAAATGGCCAGTCCAGACCTGGTTTCCGGACCTTCAGTCCCTGACACATGTTCCCACCCCTGGAACTTGAAACCAAATCTCATCTGCTGAGGCAGCCTCGCTCGGGCACTCCGCATTCCAATCCTCAACTGCTCCACCAGCACGCATGGCTGCTGTGCGGTCGGAACTGTCAGCATCACCATTGAAGTCCTCGACCCCTCGGTCGGCCTCTGTGTCGGCTGTGCTGACCCAGGGGTGTGCCTCCTCTGACCTCCTCTCCATAGTCACCAGAGCAAGGAGGCAGGGAACGGAGACTCTGTATGACTTTCGCTGGAAGAAATGGTTGCGGTGGTGTACAGCTCAGGGCATTACCCCTACGAACCTTACGAGCATGCAGCTGGCCAACTTTCTGGCTCTCTGCTCCTCGGTTCATCCTGTCTGCTAGTTCTGGGCGAGGGTACAGGTCTGCCTTCTGTACCACATTGCAAACAGCTAGGTGGTTCCGCCTTGGAAGCGGATTGCCTGCTCAGAGAGGTGGCTAGGGGTGCCCCTCTGAAGGAAGCTAGAGACCCCAGAAGAGTGCCCCTCTGGGACTTGTTCCTGGTGCTGGATTTCATTCGAAAACGGCCCTTCCTACCATTGGGGACTATTCCTTTTGACATCCTCACCCTCAAGACCACTTTCCTTCTGTGGCTGGCCACAGGCAGTCATAGAAGTGAGCTGCATGGGCTTAGTGGAATGCCACAAGATCTGGCCTTCCACAGAGATGGTTCCATCACTATTCGTTTCCTTCCAGAGTTTCTGGCTAAGAACCAAGACCCTGAGGTTCCTTCCCCCTCTCTGAGAGTCAGACCTTTGTCTGATATTCTTGCCCAAGATGATGAGGATAGGCACCTGTCCTGTTCGGTGTCTCAAATATTATTGGGATAGGTCTCGCCATAGGCGTTCTTCTCAGAGGTGTCTGCTCATCTCCCTCAATGAGAATTACAAGAAAGACATCGCTGCAGGCACCATTTCCCGCCAGGTTTCCCAAGTCATTCGTAGAGCCTACTCTCATGCACACAGGGATATCAGCTGTCTTCATCCCAGAGCACACGAAGTGCGGGCCATAGCTACTTCGGCTGCTTTCCAGCACTCAGTGCCAACGCAGCATGTCTTGGAGGCAGCCTTCTGGCGGTCTGAGAATCCCTTCATCAACTTCTACCTCAGGAATTTCCGTATGACCAGGGCTGACGGTTCCAAGGGGATTTCCTTTGTCGCGGCTAACACTGCCGTCTCAGTTACAAGGGCTCCCCATATGAACCAGTAGGCGTTGCCCTCCTCCATTTGCTTTAAATTCTGCATCAGTTTGACATGGTACAGTATATGACACCAAAAGGAGGAGTTTGTATTATACTCCATGTTTGGTGTTAAATATACTTACCATGTCAAACTCGAATGCCCGCCCGTCCGTCCCCGCGTCTCCGCCGTGGTTCTCATGGGGCATTTTTGTTCATGGCCACGGAATGATTAGGCGCTTATAGTTTTTAGAGGCGTTTGATTGGCTGAGAGCGGGTGGGCTCGTCTTTTCACTGTTAGCCGCGCGAAATTTGGCCAAGCAGAGCAAACCAATAGGCCTAGTTTGCATCAGTTTGACATGGTAAGTATATTTAACACCAAACATGGAGTATAATACAAACTCCTCCTATTTATGAATGGTTGTGTTTGATAAGGGTGTGAAGAACAAACATAGAAACATTGATTTATGAATGGTTGTGTTTGATAAGGGTGTGAAGAGCAGATATAGAAACAGTCTTTTATGAATGGTTGTGTTTGATACGGGTGTGAAGATCAGGCATAGAAACATTGATTTATGAATGGTTGTGTTTGATAAGGGTGTGAAGAACAAACATAGAAACATTGATTTATGAATGGTTGTGTTTGATAAGGGTGTGAAGAGCAGATATAGAAACTGTTGTATGAATGGTTGTGTTTGATAAGGGTATAAAGATCAGACAAAGAAACAGTGTTTTATGAATGGTTGTGTTTGATAAGGGTGTGAAGAGCAGACATAGGAACTGTTGTATGAATGGTTGTGTTTGATAAGGATGTGAAGATCAGGCATAGAAACTGTTCTATGAATGGTTGTGTTTGATAAGGGTGTGAAGATCAGACATAGAAACAGTGCTTTATGAATTGTTGTGTTTTATAAGGATGTGAAAAGCAGACATAGAAACTGTTCTATGAATGGTTGGTTTGTTTAGGGTGTGAAGATCAGGCATAGAAACTGTTCTATGAATGGTTGTGTTTGATAAGGGTGTGAAGAGCAGATATAGAAACAGTGTTGTATGAATGGTTGTGTTTGATAAGGGTGTGAAAAGTAGACATTGAAACAGTGTTGTATGAATGGTTGTGTTTGATAGGGGTGCAGTTCCACCTGGCGCCAGGTTTGACCCTATTGGACCACCAGGCACCAGACCAGGGTAAGAGGGGTTATCTGTTCATGTTTTCATTGTGTCCTGCAGTGGTTATTATGCACCTCTCTCTCCTGTTTTAGTAAAGCACTTAATCATAGAAAATGACTGCTACCACAATGCAGGCTGATTCCTTCCCAGCAAACACTCACACATGGTGACTTCATTTTCAGAGTGTATGTTTTGCCATTTTTCTGTTGTTGTTTGGTTTGTTTGATTGTTGTTGGGGTTTAAACTTTTTTTTTATTTTATAGATTTTTACTGTACCTAGTAGACTACTAACAGTGTTGTATTTAAGCAACAACTAATCTGCCATAATAGCTGGAACAGGCTGGGCTGTAATTATTTCTTTTTCTTTAGTTCAGCAGAGAAAGGACTTAATCTTTCAACTGTTATATTTTGTACTAATTGAAAGAGCAAGTGTTGGGTAAGTATTTACCATGTTTGAATCAGTTGAATTGAGCTTATCTTCACATTTTCACTGTTATCTGCAAATATACTTCACTGATGCTCAAAAATTATATATCTGTTTACCTTTTATTCTGTTCCATGACAATAAAAATCAGGGCAAAGGGGCAAAAATATACTACTACCTTGAGTGAATTATGGATCACCAATGATACTTCTTTGAATAGCAAAGCACTGCCAACCGTTTAGCTGATGGACATATTTCTGGCAGAAAATGGGAAGAATCAGCCCATTTGTTTCTTTTCTATTTAGGGTGGGTATAGGATTTGCTCATCAAAGCCTTTGCATAAGGTTCTTGGTCATAAGAATGAATAAATATTTCTGTTTCTTTTGATTGTATTTTTGTAAGGAAAGTAAGTAAATTGTGTACTGGGAAATGCAATGCATTTCAGCAGGAGGTGGGAAAAGAATCCTGTCATTGTGTTACCACCATAGAGCAGTCTAAGGGCATAATTGATCTTTATAGACAGGAAAATAGAAACAAAAACACATTGTTTATGTAGTGCCCTTCCTGACATAAAGCTCACAACACTTTATATGAGTATGCATGCACGCTTGCACACAGGTAATGCAGGAAAAAGATCTGACATCAAAAACATTACCGAAACACATGTATGCTAAGTATCTAACACACACAAAGGACAGGGGTGGGGGTGTGGGGAGGCAGCCTTCCCATGTACCCAGCACTCCATACACCCACGCTAATTCATGAGTCATAGAGAGAACATTAAGCAGATAGGTTTGGGTAATGAACAAAACGAGACCAAAGAGATCGCATTGTGTAGATCAGAATGGAGAGAATTCCTCATGTCAAAGGTAAATATTTTTTGTTGACTTGTGGATTATAAAAAAAACAGATAATTGGTGTGGTGGGTTGATAGGGAAAAAAAGGATGGGCCTATTAGGTGGAAGACTTTTTATCCGATGTTTTCTTCTTCTTCATTCATGGGCTGCAACTCCCATGTTCACTCATACGTACATGAGTGGGCTTTTACGTGTATGACCATTTTTACCCTGCCATGTAGGTAGCCATGCTCCATTTTCAGGGGTTTATCAGATGTATGTATCAAGTGATCATGAACATACGATGTCATCCCGCCTTCATCTGAAGATTATCAAAAAAAACACGGGGGCACACAAGAATAACAGATGGCATACCACCAGAAGCCCTGGAAGCAGATATTGAGACATCGACTGACATGTTGCACCCATTGCTAGTGAAGATTTGGGAGACAGAAGCAGTACCACAAGACTGGAAGAAAGGCTACATCGTTAAACTTCCAAAGAAGGGCGACCTGTCATCATGCAGCAATTGGAGAGGGATTACACTTCTGTCAATACCTGGAAAAGTGCTGACAAGAATCATCTTGGACAGGCTGAAGACCGCCTTAGACAAGACCCTGCGAGATGAACAGGCAGGCTTCCGTCAAGACAGATCCTGCACGGACCACATTGCCACCATGAGAATTATTATTGAACAGTCCTTGGAGTGGCAGACCTCCCTGTACAGCGTCTTTGTGGACTTCCAGAAGGCGTTCGACAGCGTGGACAGGGAGGTGATATGGAAACTAATGCAGCACTACGGCTTTCCTCTAAAATATATTGCCATCATCCAGCAACTGTATAAGGACGCCACCTGCCAAGTCATACACGAGGGAAAGCTGACTGACCCCTTCCAGGTACGAACCAGTGTACGTCAGGGCTGCCTATTGTCTCCGACAGTTTTTCTGATGGTGGTGGACTGGATCATGCGGCAATCCACAGCAGGCCAGAAGACCGGCATCCAGTGGACCTTCACCAAACAGTTGGAAGACCTCGACTTCGCGGACGACATCAGTCTCCTCTCCCACACGAAACAACACGCACAGGAAAAGTTAGACCGCGTCGCAATAGAGGCAGAGAAGACCGGCCTCAGGATCAACATCGGAAAGACAGAGATCCTACGCATCAACAACAAGCAGCAAGACCCAGTCCGATTACAGCAGGAAGAGATCAAAGAAGTGGAAAAGTTCACATATCTGGGCAGCGTAGTGAGCAAGGATGGTGGAGCAGACGATGACATCAAGAGCCGCATCAATAAAGCGAGACACACCTTCAGAACTCTCCGACCCATCTGGCAATCTTCAGCCCTCTCACTTCACAACAAGATCAGAATATTTAACACCAGCTTCAAGTCAGTCATGCTGTACGGCTCAGAGACATGGCGCACTACCAAGACCAACAGGAACAAACTCCAGACATTTGTCAACAGATGCCTGCGCAACATTCTGAACATCAGGTGGCCTGAAATCATCTCAAATGAAGACCTCTGGGACAGAACCAAACAAGCACCCATAGAAGAAGAAATCAAAAAGAGAAAGTGGGGGTGGATAGGCCACACGTTGCGCAAGTCACCACTCAACATCACTCGCCAGGCACTTGACTGGAACCCCCAAGGCAAACGCAAAGTTGGCAGACCCAGGCAGACTTGGAGAAGAAGCACGGACACTGAAGTGAAGGCAGCCGGAATGACGTGGGCCCAGGTAAAGAGGATCGCCCCAAACCGTGTCCATTGGAGGAGTGCTGTTGCGGCCCTTTGTTCCCAAGCGGAGCTATAGGCATAAGTCAAGTAAGTCAAAGTCACACAAGAATAAAGTTCGACCTTGACAAACCAAAGGATCCTGAAGAAGCAGAGGCCTTCCAAGCTATGATAGGAGGTAGATTTGCTCCTCTCACCATCTTCGACACTTACACTGACACAGATATGGATATTTTTATCAAAAACCTTCAGCACTGCAGTGATAAAAACAGTCAGTGAGATCCTTGGCAAACATCGACCATCAAAAAAGCCCAGGTTCACGGCAGATGTCTTAGATCTATGTGACAAAAGAAGGGATTTGAAGAAGAAGAAGAATGAGGTGGATGGGGTGAAACAATACAGAGCTGTCAACCTGGAGATAAAGAAAAGCATGAAAAGAGCAGGAGAGAAATAGATTGAAGAGCAGTGCCAAGACATTGAAGACAGCCTGAAAACCAGCAACAGCAAAAAAGCATACAAGCTTGTGAAAGGTCTGACAAGCACCAAACAAGGGCATTGCACAATTATCGAAAACAAAGCAAGGAACTGTCTGACAGAGGAACAGGATATCATGAACAAATGGGCTGAATACTACTCAGAGTTGAACAACCACAGAGCCACAGGGGATCCAGAAGTACTGAATATCCATGCAACAAATGACAGCAACGAGTACTCCATCTTCCGAGAAGAAGTCGGGGTAGCAGTGAAAGCACTGAAGTATGGAAAGTCTCCAGGAGTGGACAACATTCCGGCAGAACAGCCAGGAAGAAAAGCCATGGTCAGGACTTTCACCACAATCTGCAACAAGATCTGGCGGACTGGAAAATGGCTGACACCAAGGACCCAATCTATTGTTATTACATTCACCAAGAAAGGCTATCTGCAACAATGCCAAAACTACCACACCATCAGCCTGATAAGCAATCCAAGCAAGGTTATGTTGAAGATCATTCTGGACAGACTGAAACCACAAGCAGAGAAGAACATAGCAGGGGAACAGGCAGGATTCAGACCAGGGTGCAGCACAACAGAACAAATCTTCAACCTCAAGGTACTGTGTGAGAGTAACCTACAACACCAGCAAGACCTCTGACACGTCTTTGTTGGTTTTAAGAAGTTCTCGACAGGGTATGGCATGAAGCCTTGTAGGCAACTAGGAAGCTGTACAACATCTACACCCACCTGGTCAAGGTGATACAGCATCTTTCTGCAAAGGCCAGCAGTGCGGTCTACTTCAGTGGCAGTATTAGCGACTGTTTCAGAGTAACTGCTGAAGTTTGACAAGGCTGTTGACTGTCTCACACTCTCTTCAATTTCTTCCTGAAGAATATATGACTGACACACTTGAACTCTATGAAGGAAGTCAGCATCGGACAATCACCAACCTGCGTTTCGCTGATGACATTGATGGAGTGCTAGGAAATGAAGGAGAGCTTGTGAAACTGGTAGAATGCCTTGACAAAACATCTGCAGCTTATAGCATGGAGATTAGTGCAAAGAAGACCAAACTGATGATTAACAACTCCAACGGCTTCAGCATTGATGTTAGAATCAACCTTGAAAATCCGGAAACGGTCCAAAGCTTCTCAGAGCCGTCATTTCAGATGGAGGATCCAAGCCAGAAATACTCTCCAGGGATAGCTCAGACAACAACAGCACTGACAAAACTGAAGCCCATCTGGATTGACAGCAACATCACACTCATGTCAAAGATCAGACGGATGTACTCCCTTGTCAGTTCCATATTTCTGTACCATATGCCTGTGAGACATGGACCTTGACAGCTGAACTAGAAAATAAGATACAGGCCACAGAGTTGATATGCTTCCTGTAGATCCTTGGCATCACATGTAGGGACCACATCACAAATGACAAAGTGCGTAGAAGAGTCAAGCAAGCGATTGGGCCACATGATGATCTATTGACCACAATAAAGAAAAGGAAATTTTAGCGGTATGGCCACATCTCGTTCACCAGGACTGGCCAAGACCTTCCTGCAGGGAACAATGCAGGGAGCAAGGAGAAGAGACAGGCAAAAGAAGAGGTGGGAGGACATCTCAGAGCGGACAGGTCTAACCACTTTTCAGGTGATTTAAAACTTCATTTACAGATATTATGAAATTAAAGCAAAGAAGTTTAGGTACATACTTTTAAAGCTTACAAGCTTCATAGGAGGGAGGTTACAGAATGGTTAAGACGCTCATCTGCCAATACAGAGAGTCCGTGAGGGTCTGGGTTTGAATCCCACTCTTGCCTTTCTCCCAAGTTTGACTGGGAAATCAAACTGAGTGTCTAGTCATTTGGATGAGATAATAAACCAAGGTCCCATGTGCATCATTTACTTGGCACACTGAAAAAGAACCCGTGGCAATGAGCATGTTGTCCTCTGGCAAAATTCTGAAGAAGAAATCCACTCTGGTAGGTAAACAAATATAATACATGCATGCACTAAAGGCCTGACTAAGCGCACTCGGTTATGCTGCTGGTCAGGCATCTGCCTGTGTGCAGATGTGGTGTAGCATATATGGATTTGTTCGAACACAGTGATGCCCCCTTAAGAAACTGAAACTGAAGCTTACAAGCAGTTCTGTGATAACATATAACCAAAAAGAGGTCCTGAATTGCTAGCTTAATGTGTTTTATTTAACAAGAAAATTTCAGTCTGTGGTCAAAGTATAAAACGCACAGAATTGATAAAAATGGTGTTCATTGCATTATACATTTGTTTAAAAGGGGTTTTATTTGAAACTTACAGAGTATAAAAAGAGTATGGGATGAACAATGATTTTGTCATTTATACAGGTTACATAATTAAAAGTTATTTCAAAGAATTTAAATTTAGAAATAAATGTTAAGAATTGAATAGAAACAGATGTAGTTTAAAAGCCCTGTTTTCAGCACAGAAACTACCTCAGTATTTCAATTTAAAATAACATCGATCCAAACTGCTGTTTAAGACCAAAAAGAACTGCTTGAGAAAAGGTCTTTTAGAAAATGCACAAAAAATAAAAGATGTCAATCTAAAATGGCTGCAGGTTCAAATAATACACTGGATAGTTGCAACAAATATAGTTCTATAAAAGATGAAAATAGCTGTAGATAACAGATGTAAATTTTGACTTTATCAAGGAGGTTTGTTTGAACACTCGCTTTGGAAAAGTGAACGCACACAGTATTTATGGTTCAAACTCCAAGGAATACATAATTACTAAATGAAAAGTATACCTTGTCTTTCAGCTTGATATTTAACAAAAAATGTTATATTCAGATTCATAAATTCAGACAGAGAGAACACTTCCTATCAAGTAAATCTTCATCTGATATTCTACATTTTTATAGAATAGAATAGAATGTCTTTATTACCAAGTGTAACGGGTTCACAAGGAATATTGGGGGGATAGTACATAACAAGGTACGAACATGAATCGAAAATCATACACAATCAGAGATACAATAGATATTAGGATACATACAAGGCACATCAATACAAAAACTTGTGCATACTCACACATGCATGCACTGCACACAAACACACACACATGCAGGCACACACACACACACACACACACACACACACACACACACACACATTTGAACTGAAGTCACATATTACATGTGGATGGGGCTGATGACTAGATCTTCAGGTAAATGGTTGTTGATTGCACAGTTCTATTTATCAAGTCAGGTCAGGGGCATAGCCCTTGCTACTGGTACCATGTAACCCCGTACTATCTGCTGCATGTGAAGTCTCCCAACACGGACCAGGCTTGAGGAGGAAACCTTTCCCAACGGCTGTGAAGGTGGAAGAGGATGACCAAAGGGCAGGGGGAGCGCTTATCCTTGGTTGGAAGTCCTCCTAGGAGACGAAGCTCTGAAGAAAAAACCTGCACCTGCCGAGGCCGTCCTGCACGTGGCAGTATCTGCACCTGTGGGACTGTGAGCGTCGGTAGGCGAGAGAGTGGGGAAGGGACTGCACAACTCCTCCTCACTAAAAAAAAGTCACCTGTGCTGGTCAAGCAACCAGGCTAATGTCGGAACGACAAGCTAGCCTTCAACACCCATCTTTCCCAAGCCCTGCAGCGATGGAGAAGTGGTAATGGGGACAGGCAGAGGATGCTGCTGGCAGTTCCTAGTCATGACTCTGCACGCAGGCAGCTGTGAGGTGATGGTCGTCCGCTGTAGACTGGGGCAGGTGTGGCGCGCATATCCTCCCACAGTCGCAGAGCAGCCCTTTTTAGGGACAGCACTGCTCTCCCCACATGGGGAAGGGGAGATAAAAGGATCCCTAAACAAAGCCTGCCTCACCTAGTACCTAGTAGGAAACCGCACCTACTTGGGCATCCAACACTAGCGGTTGAAAACAACAGAAGAAAAGAACCAGGAGTCATGCCCTGACTCTGGGTGCCTGGAATGTTTGCACCCTACTCGACAGAGACGACAGACCAGAAAGACGCACAGCGCTCATTGCTAGAATGCTTGATTGCTACCAGGTGGACATAGCAGCCCTGAGCGAAACCAGGTTTGCCGGTGAAACCCAGCTGGAGGAAGTTGGAGGGGGCTACACCTTCTACTGCATTGGGAAGCCAGATGGCACCCCAAGAACCTCAGGCGTGGGCTTTGCCATACAAACCAAACTTGCACGACAGCTTGACAGCCTTCCACATGGGATAAACGATAGGCTGATGACCATGCGTCTGAAGCTGTCCAAAGATTGCTTTTCCACAGCCATCAGCTGCTATGCCCCGACGATGACCAACCCTGATGACATCAAAGAAGCTTTCTACAAAGAGCTCAGCCGCACCATTTCAGCGGTAGACAGAAAGGACAGGCTGATCATCCTTGGGGATTTCAATGCCAGCATCGGCGTGGACTTCTCCTCATTGCCAAAAGTCCTAGGACAGCACGGCACTGGCAAGTGCAACTCCAACGGACTGCTTTTGCTCTCGCTCTGCATGCAGCATGGACTGACCGTCACCAACACCCTCTTCCACCAAGCGGACAAGTACAAGAACACATGGATGCACCCTCGCTCCAAGCAATGGCACATGCTGGACTATGTGATTGTCCGGCAGAGGGACAGAGGTGATGTTTCCATTACACTCTGCATGAGAGGAGCAGCCTGTTGGTCAGACCATCACCTGGTACGCAGCAAGATGAACATCAGACTTGCACGCAAGCTCCAACCAGCCAGGCATAAACTCCCTAGGAAGCTGAACATCCACCACCTCCCTATCACCAAAAACATGCTGCAGCAGCAAATCCAAGCAGCTCTCCAAGAAATTCCTGAATGGACTGATGTAGAAGATGTATGGAGGGAGGACCTTTAGAGATGCTGTGTACACAGCAGCAGCTGACACACTCGGCTTTGTACAGAGGAACCACAAAGACTGGCTTGACAAGAACGACTCTGGAATCTCCAAGCTCCTGAACACACTGCATACACGGCATCAGGATCACATTTCCGATAAAGACTGCCAGAGGAAGGAGAACCAGTTCTTGCAAACCAAGCAGCTCGCACAGAAGAGGCTGCGTGAGATGAAGAACACCTGGTGGGTGAGAAAGTCCGAAGAGCTTCAGTCCACTGCTGATGCTCACAACATGAAGACCTTCCATGATGGTCTCCAAGCTGTGTATGGGCCAAGCCTTGGACCAGACCACCCTCCTGACAGACAAGAAAGACATCTTTGCCCACTGGGCAGAGCACTTCAACACCCTCCTCAGCAGGGACTTGTCTGTATCTGACGAGGCAATTGCAGCCCTCCCACAGCTACCAGTCAATGACTCGCTAGCTGCTCCTCCCACCAAGTCCGAGACCCGGAAGGCCCTGAAGCTGACAATGTCAGGAAAAGCACCAGGAGCGGATTTAATCCAGGCCGACATCTACAAGTATGGAGGCGAGGTGCTGATAGACAAGCTGACCGCCCTGTTCCAGTCTATCTGGGAGAGAGGGGAGGTCCCCCAGGATTTCAAGGATGCTTCAATTGTCCACATTTACAAATGGAAGGGAGACAAAACATCCTGCGATAACCACCGTGGAATCTCTCTCCTCTGCATCGCTGGCAAGATCTTTACCCACATCATACTGAACAGACTGGTTGACCATGTCTCCAACACAGTCATCCCTGAAGCACAGTGTGGCTTGCGCTCAGGCAGGGGAACATGTGACATGGTGTTTGCCGTACACCAGATGCAAGAGAAGTGCCGTGAGCAGAACAAGGAGCTCCACATGGTCTTTGTAGACCTGACTAAGGCCTTTGACATGGTGAACCGCCATGGTCTGTGGAAGATCCTCCTAAAGTTCAGCTGCCCAGAGAGCCTAATCCAGCTGATTGCATCATTCCATGATGGCATGCAGGCGAGAGTACAGGAAAATACTGACATGTCAGATCCATTCCCTGTGGTAAATGGAGTGAAGCAGGGCTGCGTCCAGGCACCCACACTGTTCTCCGTTCTCTTCTCTACCATGCTGATTGACACCTTCCAAGACTGTGACCGGGACATCTACATTCCGTTTTGCACAGATGGCAAACTTTTCAACTTGCGGCGACTCCATGCCAGGTCCAGGGTGTTTGAGGCACTGTTGAGAGAGTTCCTCTTCGCTGATGACTGCTTGCTTCCTGCACACACCCATGAGGACATGCAGTTCATTATGGACAGGTTCTCAGCCTCCTGCAGGTACTTTGACTCACCATCAGCCTCAGCAAGACCGAGTCCATGTACCAACCAGCTAGCTCACAGAACGCCAGTGCCTCCCCCCCCACCTGCAATCAAGATCGATGACACAGAGATCAAGTCAGTCGACAAGTTTTGCTGCCTGGGCAGCACCCTATGAAGCAACGGCATCAGGCTCAGCACCAAAATCAAAACCTACAGAGCTGTTGTGCTCACCACCTTGTTGTACTGCTGTGAAACATGGACGACGTATCGTCGTCACATTCAACAACTTGAGCAGTTTCACCAGAGATGCCTACAAAAGATCCTTGGCATAAAGTGGCAAGACAGGGTCTCCAACCTCCAGGTCCTAGAGAGGAGCGGCCTGCCCAGCATCGAAAGCCTGCTGATCCAGTGCCAGCTACGCTGGACAGGACACGCTGTCCGCATGACAGACAGCAGGATCCCAAAGATGCTATTGTATGGCCAGCTGAAGGAAGGCCACCGTGAACTTGGAAGACCCTGCAAGTGCTTCAAGAACACCTTGAAGACAAACCTCAAAGCCTGTGACATAGAAATCGCTTCCTGGGAAACTGATGCCCTTGACCGCTGTCGCTGGAGGATGCTGTGCTCTAGAGGCATAAAGACATTTGAAAACAAGAGAACGCTGGCCATTAAGGAGAAGCGTGAGCGAAGGAAGCAGGGCGCAACTTCTGGAGACATTTTCCCTTGCAACACCTGTGGAAGTGCTGCGCGTCCAGAATCGGCCTCGTCTCCCATATGAGGACACACACCGACAGATAAGCCTGCTTGCCTACTCATCTGTCGGACCGACGGGAGACTCCATCATCATTTATCATACTGGATTTGTTCGAGAGACAGGGCATTGACTGCTTTGGGGGAAAAGCTATTGGCGAAGTAACTGGTTTTCATCCTGATACTTCTGTACCATCGACCAGAAGGGAGCATCTCGAAAATCCCAAAAGCTGGATGTGATTTGTCCTGGCTGATTCATTTTGCTTTTTTGAATAGTCGCTTATAATATATGTCATCTAGAGAAGGTAGATCAGCCCCGGTAATCTTGGTGGCAGTTTTTATGATTCTGTTAAGGGCTGCAAGTTCTGCTTTGGAAATGTTTCCATACCAAACAGTAATAGCGAAGGTTAGCACACTCAATGCCTGCTCGGTGGAAATCAACCATGATTTCTTTTTTAATTCCAAACTTTTTGAGGCGCTGAAGAAAGTACAGGCGCTGTTGTGTTTTCTTAACAAATTTTTCTGTATTTTTCTCCTATTTCAAATTGTTGGAAATGATTAGTCCGAGAAATTTTAATTCACTGATGATCTCTACTTGCTTGTCTTAATGACAGGTGGTAAGGGGTCAGATCTGGTCCTCCTGAAATCTAAAATTAATTCTTTTCTTTTTTTTCTTTTTTTTTTTTTTTTTTTGATATGTTGAGTGCTAAGTTGTTTTGATCACACCAGCTGACAAGTTCTAGTACTTCTTCCCTATATTTTGATTCATCACTGTTCGTAATCAGCCCTTCTAGTGTAGTATCATTGGCAAACTTGACCTTGGTGTTACATTCATTTTGAGTTGCACAGTCATGTGTGAATAGTGAGTACAACAGTGGGGATAGAACACATCCCTGTGGGGTGCCTATGTTGAGAATGCATGTGGAGGAGGTGAGGTCACCAACTTTAACAACTTGTGGTCTGCATCTTAGAAAATTTAGGATCCATGCACAAATTAATTCAGGCAGGGAGAGGTCTTTCAATTTTAAATATAGTTTTGATGGTACTGTTGTCTTGAATGCAGAGCTGTAGTCGATGAAAAGGATCCTGGCATAGCTGTAAGGATTTTCGAGATGTCTGAGGATGTGGTAGAGACCTATGCTAATGGCATATTCAGCTGATCTGTTAGCTCTATAGACGAACTGAAAGGGATCAAAAGATGGAGGAACGCAGGTTTTTAGGAATTGTAGAATCAAGCGTTCAGATGTTTTCATGACGACTGATGTTAAGGCTATGGGACGATAATCATCAAGACAACTAGGTTGTGCTTTTTTTGGAACAGGAATGATTGTTGATTTCTTAAAGCAGTGTGGCACCACACAAGACTGAAGGGACATGTTAAATATGTCAGTGAAGACACTAGATAGTTATTTGAAAAGGAATAGAATAGAGTCACATATTTTTGCTTTCAAAAGGGAGTTAAAATATGAATATAAAAAAGTAGCACGTTTGCTACGTTTCATGTAGACTGGCACTTTTTAGCATTCTCAGCCATCCACATTAATCTCCTTCCACTTCTTTGTGATGTCACTTTGCACTAATCCATTTGTTGATATGGGCTTAAGACCTGATTTTGTGCCTTGCATGTATGTCTTTCAGGATTATAATTCCAAAACTACACATTATGATGTAAATTCAATCAATGTGATTGCTTCTTTCTTTCATTTGATGCTCTTTATGAGTCTGTATCTGTCTGTCTGTCTGTCTCTATCCGTATGTGTGTGTGTGTGTGTGTTGTCCAATCTAGTTCTTGTGGATATTTTGGTATTTTAATATGTTACATTATTGCATGTTCACATTTCTGTGTACTTTTGCAACAGGTTTTTTTTTTTTTTTTTTTTTTTTTTTTATAAATAGAAAGAAATGGTACAAAAATGAATCATTGACAACACAATCTAAATATCAGTTGTCAACTAAAAAAAACCATATAATAAAAAGATAATGGGTAAGTTTGAAAAATGTATATTTTATTATGGTCATGGAGAAAATGCAGAAAAAAAAGTATGACCAGACAGTCCATCTCCCAGTAAAGACCCCTCCCAGCAAAGACCTATTCTTCATTAGCAAGGTCATTATTGAGAGCTGCTGCATTATTCAAATGTTCTTGTAGTGGTTTTTATTGAGGCACATTTGAAGTATAAACTTTTTTCTTTACTTTTTTTGTTGTTTGTTTTTGTTTTGGAGGGGCATGGGGGTTATGAATAGGTATAGAAAATTAGATATATTAACCTACCTTAATAACTCACTGTGGATTGTTGGAGTGGACAGGTGAGCCATGGTGCCATTGTGTTTGGGGTATTCAGGATGATCAACATGGGGATAATACCACTGAAATTGCTTTTAAAAAATAGAGAGTGTGTGAACAGTACATAACCAGTGCATGGTTTAAAAGAGAAGCAGAGAGAATGCCAAATGTTCTCCATGGTTATGAGGCAGCTGACCTTGTTTGGGGTGTGTTGCAGACCTGATCCTGACCATGAGCGTCCCCCGGGCTATGATGACATGTTCATGTAAACCTCCTCTTTTTCTTCCTCCATCATTGTTCTGCTGATGATGCCAGCCTGTCCAGGGGAAGTCTTCAAAATGTGTCCATGATATCAGGGGAAAAGCTCCAGATGGATATTCTGTGTATTGTTTTGAAACTTCTTCACCATCAGTCAGTTTTCTTGTATGAATTTGTTTGAATTGCAACATTATTTCATTCCATTGTTGCATTTTTTTAATTGGATGATACTTTGCCAACAGAAGACAGTAGTCAGAGGGATCACTAGAAAGTCAAACTCATCATGTACCAGGTTTGAGTCTGTCAAAGACAGATTTGTTTTTCCTCCATCTTTTGGACCTTGAATCATGATCTGAGTGCTAGTCTTTCAGATCAGACTTAGTATAAACAAAGATCCTGGGTGCAGTGTGCATTTAGCACATGTAAATGAAATAAATAAACAAATATTAAAAAGCTTTTTGGGGGATATTCAAAGAGAATAGGCTGCACTAAATAGATCAGAGTAACCCAGATTTTACACAGACATATATTTATTGGGGTAGTAAAGGAAAACAGTGCACTCCAATACAATGCAGTGTAGTGCACTACAATGCAACACAATACTGTGCAATGCAATCAGCTTTGAAAAGAAGTGTCTCTTTCTTGACATTAAATGTTCAACATAGTGTTTTGACTGTATTGTGCCTCTCTTGTTTTGTTTTTTGTTGGGTTTTTTGTTGTTGTTGTTGTTTGTTTCTTTTACCAGTTGTTGAACTACTTTGAGATAATTTTTGACTCCTCTGTAGATAGTCTATGTAATTGCCTAGTTTTGGTTTGCAATGTTTGTTTGTGTGTGTGTGTGTGATGGCTCAGTTTTGGTTATTGATGTGTTTGTATGTGGTGCAGTGTGTGTGTTTGTGGATGTGTGTGTGTGCATGTGTGTGTGAGTGTGTGTGTGTGTGTTTCAAACACTTTGTTAGCAGTGTTCTGGCAACTGCAAGTGGTGTTGAAAACAAATTTGGTAAATTGTAGATATGAGTCATATACCCTTTATGAAGATGTGGCAAATAAAGTGAGAGTTCAAAAGCCAAGGTCATTATTTTGTTACATAGCCCAGTAGTGCTCTTGTCTTGCATCCATTTTTCATCAAACTAGGTATTCTTCTGACTGGTTATGGTGACAGCATGATCTCCATTAAAATCCAAGATCAGAGGTCAAGGTCACAAGACATAAGAAAAAGTAGGCTTCAAAGAGATGTGCTCAGTTTTCATCAAATTTGATACAGTGATTGGTCTTAAATGAGCTGCTTCTAAATGCCAAGATTAGAGGTCAAGGTCACAACAGTTTTGATTACATGCATTACAGTATTCTTTTCCATAATTCCGGTGTTCAGTTCAGTGGATCTTGAAGGTTTTTGTTCAGTAAAATAGGTAGATCAAACTGTCATAAGCACTACCTATACAGAGCAGAGGTTCTAAATTCCTATATCACATTGCGCAGAACTGTATTGAATTTCATTTCCTGGCAGTTGTTTCTTAAACTGCACAGCACTGTATTGCACTGCATTTTACTGTGGACTGTTTTTGTGAAATTCAGTTTAAATGTTTACACTGTTTAATCACAGATTAGTGCCAGTTCTATTCTCCATTTGTGTTTGTTTGTTTAGTGTTAAGTATTTATTTACTTCCATTTTTTAGTTGAATTTATCCAATTTAGCAGGACATTTTCTGTTTGTGACTGTTTCTTAGGTGTATGTTAAATACATTTGTCTTGGGTTAATGTTATGTGCATTTGTTCTTGTTTCACTCACAAGATTTTTGCCTGTTTACAAGAGGCATAATGTAGAAAGGAAAATTCTTTTACATTGGATACTTCCTGCCACCAAAGTTTGACAATAAAGAACAGAAAGATCTCTGGATGGTGCCCTTATGACTTCACCCATTCAACTCTAAGGAGTTTACAGCTTAAGCATGCTTCCCTGTTGTTCTGATGGGGAAAGAAACAGGAAATATACGAGTTTTCTCCTAAAAATTTACGTTTGGACACAGCCAGAAATACTGTAGAAGTTAGTTCCCTTTGCTTTGAAGATTATGCAATGGTATGAACATGGAAATAATGTTATTGAAACAATGTTTGAGGCCATAGTATTGCTCAGGCACAGGGCTGAATGAGTTAAGGTTGAATACTAGTGAGAACAGAAAGACCAATGTTCACTGTAGAACTGTAAAAAAAAATAATTTCAAGAAAAGATATATATATCAATCACTATATATATATATATCACTATATATGATGATGGAGTCTCCCATCAGTCCGACGGATGAGTAGGCAGGCTTATCTGTCAGTGTGTGTCCTCATATGGGAGAAGAGGCCGATTCTGGATGCGCAACACTTCCCACATGTGTTGCAAAGGAAAACGTCTCCAGATGTTGAGCCCTGCTTCCTTCGCTCACACTTCTCCTTCATGGCCAGCATTCTCTTGTTTTCAAACGTCTTTATGCCCCTAGAGCACAGCATCCTCCAGCGAGAGCGGTCAAGGGCATCAGTTTCCCAGGAAGCAATGTCTATGTCACAAGCTTTGAGGTTTGTCTTCAAGGTGTCCTTGAAGCGCTTGCAGGGTCTTCCAAGTTCGCGGTGGCCTTCCTTCAGCTGGCCATACAAAAGCATCTTCGGGATCCTGCTGTCTATCATGTGGACAGTGTGTCCTGTACAGCGTAACTGGCACTGGATCAGCACGCTTTCAATGCTGGGCAGGCCACTCCTCTCTAGGACCTGGAGGTTGGAGACCCTGTCTTGCCTCTTTATGCCGAGGATCTTTCTTAGGCAATCTGGTGAAACTGCTCAAGTTGTTGAATGTGACGGCGATATGTCGTCCATGTTTCACAGCAGTACAACAAGGTGGTGAGCACAACAGCTCTGTAGGTTTTCATCTTGGTGCTGAGTCTGATGCCTTTGTTGTTCCACAGCCTGTTGTTGAGTCTGCCAAAGGCAGAGCTGGCCTTGGTGATGCGCAGCGTCACTTCTGCATCAAGGGCTCTATTGCTGCATAGGGTGCTGCCCAGGTAGCAAAACTTGTCGACTGACTTGATCTTTGTGTCATTGATCTTGATTGCAGGTGGGGGGGAGGCACTGGTGTTCTGTGGGCTAGCTGGTTGGTACATGGACTCGGTCTTGCTGAGGCTGATGGCGAGTCCAAAGCGCCTGCAGGAGGTTGAGAACCTGTCCATAATGAACTGCATGTCCTCATGGGGGTGTGCAGCAAGCAAGCAGTCATCAGCGAAGAGGAACTCTCTCAACAGTGCCTCAAACACCCTGGACCTGGCATGGAGTCGCCGCAAGTTGAAAAGTTTGCCCTCTGTGCGAAACTGAATGAAGATGCCCCAGTCACAATCTTGGAAGGTGTCAATCAGCATGGCAGAGAAGAGAACGGAGAACAGTGTGGGTGCCTGGACGCAGCCCTGCTTCACTCCATTTACCACAGGGAATGGATCTGACATGTCAGAATTTTCCTGTACTCTCGCCTGCATGCCATCGTGGAATGACACAATCAGCTGGATTAGGCTCTCTGGGCAGCCGAACTTTAGGAGGATCTTCCACAGACCACGGCGGTTCACCATGTCGAAGGCCTTAGTCAGGTCTACAAAGACCATGTGGAGCTCCTTGTTCTGCTCACGGTACTTCTCTTGCATCTGGCGTACGGCAAACACCATGTCACATGTTCCCTTGCCTGAGCAGAAGCCGCACTGTGCTTCAGGGATGACTGTGTTGGAGACATGGTCAACCAGTCTGTTCAGTATGATGTGGGTGAAGATCTTGCCAGCGATGCAGAGGAGAGAGATTCCATGGTGGTTATCGCAGGATGTTTTGTCTCCCTTCCTCTTGAAATGTGGACAATTGAAGCATCCTTGAAATCCTGGGGGACCTCCCCTCTCTCCCAGATAGACTGGAACAGGGCGGTCAGCTTGTCTGTCAGCACCTCGCCTCCATACTTGTAGATGTCGGCCTGGATTCCATCCACCCCTGGTGCTTTTCCTGACGTTGCCAGCTTCAGGGCTTTCTTGGGTCTCTGCCTTGGTGGGAGGGGCAGCTAGCGAGTCATTGACTGGTAGCTGTGGGAGGGCTGCAATTGCCTTGTCAGATACGGATGAGTCCCTGTTGAGAAGGGTGTTGAAATGCTCTGCCCAGCGGGCAAGGATGTCTTTCTTGTCTGTCAGGAGGGTGGTCTGGTCCAAGGCTCGGACAGGGGTTGATCCTGTGACTCTCGGCCCATACACAGCTTGGAGACCATCATAGAAGGTCTTCATGTCGCGAGCATCAGCAGTGGACTGAAGCTGTTCGGACTTTCTCTCCCACCAGGTATTCTTCATCTCACACAGCCTGTTCTGTACAAGTTGCTTGGTTTGCAAGAACTGGTTCTCCTTCCTCTGGCAGTCTTTATCGGAAATGTGATCCTGATGTCGTATATGCAGTGTGTTCAGGAGCTTGGAGATTCCAGAGTCGTTCTTGTCAAACCAGTCTTTGTGGCTCCTCTGTACAAAGCCGAGTTTGTCAGCTGCTGCTGTGTACACAGCATCTGTAAAGGTATTCCATACCTCTTCTATATCAGTCGATTCAGGAATTTCTTGGAGAGCTGCTTGGATTTGCTGCTGCAGCACATCCTTGGTGATTGGGAGGCGGTGGATGTTCAGCTTCCTAGGGGGTTTATGCCTGGCTGGTTGGAGCTTGCGTGCAAGTCTGATGTTCATCTTGCTGCATACCAGGCAATGGTCCGACCAACAGACTGCTCCTCTCATGCAACGTGTAATGGAAACATCACCTCTGTCCCTCTGCCGGACAGTCACATAGTCCAGCATGTGCCATTGCTTGGAGCGGGGGTGCATCCATGTGTTCTTTTACTTGTCCACTTGTTGGAAGAGGGTGTTGGTGATGGTCAGTCCATGCTGCGCGCAGAGCGAGAGCAATAGCAGTCCGTTTGAGTTGCACTTGCCAGTGCCGTGCTGTCCTAGGACTTTTGGCCACGAGGAGAAGTCCATGCCGACGCGGGCATTGAAATCCCCAAGGATGATCAGCCTGTCCTTTCTGTCTACCGCTGAAATGGTGCGGCTGAGCTCCTCGTAGAAAGCTTCTTTGATGTCATCAGGGATGGTCATCATCGGGGCATAGCAGCTGATGACTGGTGAAGCGATCCTTGGACAGCTTCAGCCGCATGGTCATCAGCCTATCGTTTATCCCACATGGAAGGATGTCAAGTTTGGTTCATATGGCAAAGCCTGAGGTTCTTGGGGTGCCATCTGGCTTCCCAATGCAGTAGAAGGTGTAGCCCCCTCCAACTTCCTCCAGCTGGGTTTCACCGGCAAACCTGGTTTCGCTCAGGGCTGCTATGTCCACCTGGTAGCAATCAAGCATTCTAGCAATGAGCGCTGTGCGTCTTTCTGGTCTGTCATCTCTGTTGAGTAAGGTGCGAACATTCCAGGCACCCAGAGTCAGGGCATGACTCCTGGTTCTTTTCTTCTGTTGTTTTCAACCGCTAGTGTTGGATGTCCAAGTAGGTGCGGTTTCCTACTAGGTACTAGGCGAGGCAGGCTTTGTTTAGGGATCCTTTTATCTCCCCTTCCCCATGTGGGGAGAGCAGTGCTGTCCCTAAAAAGGGCTGCTCTGACACTGTGGGAGGATACGGGCGCCGCATCTGCCCCAGTCTACAGCAGACGACCATCACCCCACAGCCGCTTGCGTGCAGAGTCATGACTAGGAACTGCCAGCAGCATCCTCTGCCTGTCCCCGTTACCACTTCTCCATTGCTGCAGGGCTTGGGAAAGCTGGGTGTTGAAGGCTAGCTCATCGTTCTGACATTAGCCTGGTTGCCTGACCAACACAGGTGACTTTTTTTTTTTTTAGTGAGGAGGAGTTGTGCAGTCCCTTCCCCACTCTCTCGCCTACCGACGCTCACAGTCCTACAGACTTCTATCAGCAAGTAATGCTTTGAGAGTTACAAACTGCGCTTACACAGAATTGAATTCACCTTGACCAGAATTAACATAGCTGTTGCTAGGTATCAGTCAAGACTTTCTGTTATTGGGATATCTGGATACTCATTTTATCAACAGTACAATCTAGTTAAAGCAGTATTTGATAAAGGAGAAGTGATTGGATACCTGTAGTAAAATTGGATAAAAAAAAAAAGTCTTATACAATGGGAATGTTTTATATGTTGCAATTTTCTGTTCTTAAGATTGTAGCAGTGGTGTTACTTTTTTTTTATTTTGCCGAGAAAAATCCATGCTCATAGCATGTGTATGTGCATGCGCTTACACACACATGCATAATTCATTTGCATTAACATACATACATACATAGTACAAAACGTTTATATGTGATCGGCAGTGTGTGAGTATCTGTACTGTTTTTCTCTTGCAAGCTTGGTGAACAATACAAGGAAATGAGAAATTTGATCATTAAAAAAAAGTGTAAACATAATATGTCTTGATTTATTAACTGAGTGACTTGTGACTAGATTAATGGACTGGTAAGTATATGGTGAAATTTGTACACATTCATGTTCCAAGATGCAAGATCACTTGCATTTGTTCCGTGTTTTGTTTTCCTCAAAATCACTTACACCAGCAGTTCCACAGTAATTTGTGAGCTCCCATGATAGATTGACAAAGCTGACCAATAGCAAGTGTGTGTGAACACATTGCTGGCCTGCAACACCTCCAAAAGTGAACATAAGAACTAAGGGAGTTCATTTTGAGCTTCACTTAAATGCTTCAGATAACAGTGGTCATGGTGAAATGTAATGTGAAAGAAAAATGTTTTACCCTTTCACTGCCAAGCCAGTTTTATACTCAGTGACCGCTGATTGCCACAGGATTTTTGGTCATGAAGGGTAATATTTTTTGTGAAAAAGGTAAATGAACACACTATCCATATATGACAATTTCACATGAATTTCTCGAGTTTGCAATAGGAAATTTTCAACAATTTATGCGAATGAAAATTTCAGTCATGGGGCAATTTTTCTTTCACTGGAAGGAGACATAAATGTCTGTCCTGGGGCACTCAAGAGGTGAAGCTATGTTTTGTCCAAGATGAGTAATGCTTTTTCAGTGCAAAACAGTGGTTGAGCTTGTCTCATGTCATGCATCTCAAAAACACCCTTTTAAATTATGTGTTCTTTGTGGAGAGTCTCATCATGATACCAGTGATTGTTCCTATGATTGCAGATTATCTTTATTCATTTCCAGTTCATGTTCATCATCAAAACTGCTTATGAACTCTGTAACCTCCCAGTATATTACTTTGTTCTGGTAAATGCAAAGATGGTGTCATGACATTTTCAAATTGTTAATGAGCTCTCTGAAGTTTAACGTGAAGAAATCTGATCATCAGTTGCCATTCTCGAGTTGTTTTGCTTCCACACACACACACACACATATACACAACTGACACTTTTTGTAAGTCTTATTCTTACCCATTTTTCCATCTCCTTTTTATCTTTTTCATGTTTTCTTGTTGCTGGTCTTCTTTCTCTTTCTTTCCCTTCACTCCAGTTCATTTCTTTGTGTGTTTATCTATAAGTGGACAAATTTTTGCTGTTTTTAGAGTCCGATTTGATAGTTTCAATAACCTCTTAAATGCCCACATGACAGGCTAAACCATACTGTAGTTGCAGCCATATTGCCTACATGACAAGTGAACTCATAACTGGACATGCCCAATGTTTCCTTCAGCCAGAAATAAAGTAATAGTGACTTAGTAAGAGTGTCAGGTTGCCTGGAACATGATCAGAAGAACAAATGAAGAAGTCAGTTTCAGTGTCATCGCTGTCGATGTCGT